>NW_024384990.1:0-7265 GCF_016835505.1 Polypterus senegalus
CCTATATTGCTCGTCTTTATATCCGGGAATGAGAGAAATCACATGTTGACGATATCTGTACACTTGAGGTAACTCTGCTCTGAGAGACATGACAAGAACATACTCAACTACTCCACATGTTAAAGGTGGTAATCACCAAGTCCATCATAAAATCATGGTCATACTAGAGTATTATAAATACAAATGTGAGGCTATATGTCCTGACAGTAAAAGTCTGACTGAAACCAGACCTCACAGCATGAAGATTGTCCTTCAAGTCCTTGAATGGCCGAATTAAAGTCCAAACCACAACCTAATTGAAATGCAGGGTGGAGATGTAAGAAAGCTAAGAAAATCTGTGCTGATCTCATGGGGTGTTCCCACTAAACAAACTTTAAAAATTAAAAATTCTGCCTGTAGAGACAAGATACAGTACGATACAAGACATTATAGCCAGGTATATCTTCTGCTCAAGGACAGCACTAGAATAATTTTTTGGAGTGTTAAGTTCAATTTCATAGCCAAATAAGCTTTTTGTGGCAGTCGCTGCCTACAACTCCTTCAGAATCTGCCCATAAAGATTCATTGGACCTAAATAAAGTCCAAACTACAGAGTCTACCTTTAGCCTACAGTTTGGTATATCTTAGGTGTCCTAGTGTGCCTCTTTTACAAAGCTGTGATATTTTTTTTTATTTATTCCTTCCAGAAATTTAATAGTCTTGAAAAAGTATTTTGTTGAAAGGTTCCCTCACGAAGGCCAGATATAATGTACTGTAAGTCATAAGGTGGGTTTGGCTACTTAGATTTTACATTTGTTTTACATTTTTTTGTTTAGTAGATGCTTTCATCCAAGCCAACTTGCAAAAGTGGTCAATATTTTTGAGTAAACAGAGGTCTGGGGGACTGTTTGAAAACCAATGTAACAGAACAAAGTTACAAAATTGATCATTACAAGTGAAGAGCTCAGAACAGAAAGCAAGCAAGTTACAATTCTAGGTAACAATACCAAAACTAATTCACAAGAGTCTTACGCTTCTTTAAAATGGTAAGGAGTCCAATTTTGAATGGAAGTGGGCAGCTCATTCCACCAGCCTGGGCGACACATGGAAAGAGCCTGGACTGACATTTGATACCACACAAAGGCTCAAAATAACAAAAGACCTGGCTGATCAAGAAGGACCATATGACCTCAGAATTTTCTCCACACACACATATACACTGCTCAAAAAATGAAAGGAACACTTTTTAATCAGAATATAGCATCAAGTCAATTAAACTTCTGGGATATCGATGTGGTCAGTTAAGTAGCAGAACGGATTGTTAATCAGTTTCAGCTGCTTTGGTGTGAATAGAATTAACAACAGGTGCACTAGTGGGGCAACAATGAGCGACCCCCAAAACAGAAATGGTTTAACAGGTGGAGGCCACTGACATTTTCCCTTCTCATCTTTCCTGACTGTTTTTCACTAGTTTTGCATTTGGCTACTGTCAGTGTCACTACTGGTAGCATGAGGCATACCTGGACCCTACAGAGGTTGCATGGGTAGTCCAACTTTCCAGGATGGCACATCAATATGTCCCACTGCCAGAAGGTTTGCTGTGTCTCCCAGCACAGTCTCAATGGCATGGAGGAGATTCCAGGAGACAGGTAGTTACTCTAGGAGAGCTGGACAGAGCCAGAAGGCCCTTAACCTATCAGCAGGGACCGGTACCTGCTCCTTTGGAGCAGAAGGAACAGGACAGAACTGGCGGAGCCCTACAAAAGCGACCTCCAGCAGACCACTGGTGTGAATGTTCTGACCAAACAATCATAAAAGATTTCATGAGGGTGGCCTGAGGGCCTGGCGCCTCTAGAGGGCCCTGTGCTCAAATGCTTGGCACCGTGGAGCTCATTGGCATTTGACCATAGAGTACCAGAATTGGCAGGTCCACCACTGGTGCCTTGTGCTTTTCACAGATGAGAGCAGGTTCACCCTGAGCACATGTGACAGATGTGAAAGGGTCTGGAGAGCTGTTGAGAACATTATGCTGCCTGTAACATTGTTCAGCAAGACGGTTTGGTGGTGGATCGGGATCTCAGGAGGCTATCCATGTTGGGATGCAAGACCTCTGAGGCTAGACACCAGCACCTTGACTGCAATTAGGTATTGGAATGAAATCCTTGGACCCATTGTCAGACCCTATGCTGGTGCAGTGAGTCCTGGGTTCCACCTGGAGCACGATCATGCCTGGCTTCATGTCGCGAGAGTATGCAAGCAGGTCCTGGAGGATGAAGGAATTGATACTATTGACTGGCCCCCACGCTTGCCTGACCTAAATCCAATAGAATTCCTCTGAGAGATTATATTTTGGTCCATCGATGCCGCCAGATTGTACCTCAGACTGTCCAGGAGCCCAGTGATGCCCTGGTCCGGAACTGGGAGGAGATCCCCAGGACGACATCTGTCGTCTCATTAGGAGCATGCCTGATGTTGTCAGGCATGCATGACAAGCCGTGGGAGCCATAAAAAATGTTGAGTACAATTTGAGTTGCTGCAATGAAATTTCAGCAAAATGGACTAGCTTGCCACATCATTTTTTCACTTTCATTATTGGGGTGCCTTTGAATTCAGCCCTCTGTAGGTTGATAATTTTCATTTCCATCAAATTATGTGCATGGTATTGGGAGATCCTATAGCAAGGATAGAAGGGTGAGGCACTCCTTTGACTAATATCTTTAAATATCACACATTTCAGACAGAGTCACAAAAATTCTGCTTATCTTTAAAGAAAAATAAAATCATTCACAAAAGTACAGGCTAAAACCTTCCATGAGTTCTATCCAGGGGATGGAGTCCGTTTCTTATTCCTACCAGTGATTCAAAATATTGGCCCATTAGCAGGACCCTATGGGATAGAAGAGGAAAGGACTGAAAAGACAATCTTGGAAACAAACAAATTGTTGACTTCCCAAGCATGGTTATCACATCAATTTTCGGGAAATCATTGAGGGAAAAGGCCAGATCCAATCAGCCAGCTCTTCCCTTTATCCAAGGGATTTATTAAACTTTGGCCAAAATTTGATGTCCAACAATGGCTGGAGCTTGAAGCAGCCGCAGGAAACCTCACTGATTGCATATAACATTAGTATTGTGTCCCCTATTTGGTTTGCACAGGGCACCAGCCACCCTTCCAACATCTGGTGGATAATGGTCGCCCTACAATTCTATAGTGTAAGCCTACCTGGATGAGTGGTCAGCATTCCCGGCATATGACAGGTGCCCCGTCGCTTTAAAACAGCCCTCACACTTTTGAAGCTTGGCTCAGAAAAAAAAAAAAAAGATACTTTTGGGGTAACACAGGCCCCCTATTTGGGTCATGGTAGGGGAAGGATTGTTCAACCACAGTGCTGTAAAGTCTCTACTAGTGAAACAGGACAAACTTTAAAAATCAATAAACAAACAGGTATCACTATAGCTAAGTGGAGGCAAGGTCCGGCTCCAAGCGTGGTGAGAGATAGAGCACGAACCGAGGCTGGAGGGAGTGAGTGAAGGCCCATCCAGCACCTCACTCCTGACGTCACCTCCTCCCCCCCTCAGCCCGCAGTCTCTGCTCGGATTAGCATGAATATATTGCTCCTGCAAGTGAACTATGATACTTACTGCAATGACAGAAGTCACAAAATCAACGGAATGTTCAAGAAAATTCCAGAAAAGAAGGAATTGAATCCGTTAAGTAATGCTCTCGATCCGCTACCTAAGTGGATGTAAGATCGCCCTGAGGTTGGCGTGAGTGAGAGGCTCTGCCCCCACCCTTCGACTTGCTGCTTGTCTCTTGGATTCAGCACAAATAAATCATCACCGCAAGCAAACTATGATATTAGCACATTGAGAAAAATCAACTGGAATGTTGAAGCAAATTATAGTAAAAACCCGATCTAAATGCATTAAGTAGTTCTATATATATATATATATATATATATATATATATATATATATATATATATATATATATATATATATATATACTGATAGGGGAACCACAATTAATGAGAATTTTGAGGGCTCGGGTTGTTAATTTTGCGCGTTTGCCATTAACTGTGTGTACTAGACTGCATTCTGCATCATTTTGGCCAAAGGGCTTTGTAGTGTAGCTGAGGTCCAGTTTTAAATAAATAATCACCACTCTCTGCTTACGATGGAGCTGGTAGTGGCTGAGCGGTTCTCAGGGCGATTCGCGGTATGGGCTTCTCACCTAAGTGCAGGTGGGGAAACAGTCCGATCCGTGATTGTTTCTGGGGTACTGATTTGCCACAGCTGCCATGCCCTCTAGATAAATAAGCCTTGAGTCAGCTATGGGAGGAAAGGAAAAGAAAATGGAAGAGAAAGAATGGGAGGTGGTAGGAGAAGGCAGGAAGCAGGTGGAGAGGCTGGAGTGAGGGAGAAGAAGAGCGAAGCGGCGAGAGAGAGCAAAGCAAGAGCAGGCTCGATCAATGGAGAGCAGGGAGCTGGGAGGTGAGCCTACGGGAGTGTTTGGCCAACACTCAAAGGGGCTAAGAAAGCGTTAAGCTCAGCTGAGTGATTATGGAGCTGGAGTGACCTGTAGAAGATGACTGACCGCTGAAAGGAGCAGGAGTGAGGGAGGCTTTGGGTGTTGATTCCCAGTGTGAGTGCCCTGGCCACTGGAGAAGAAACCAAGTCCGGTCGTTTGGAGCCGATGTAGCCAATGATCGGAGGGCTACAACCGTGTGAAAAAGGGAGCTGTTCCTGCAGGTAGGCGATTCTCCTGTCATGAAGCCAGATGGGTGAAGAGGGGAGCGCCAGGTAAAAGAAGACACCGGGCTTTGTTGTTTTAACGGATTGCTTCATATGCTATTTTAACCTCATTGTTTTTAGAAGATTTTTTCTTTACTTATTTATTGACTTATTAAAGGCACTGCATTTTATTTAATTTGAACATTGTTTTTTGTTGTTGATTTTAATAAAAGCACTTTACACTTTGCACCATCCCTTGCTTTGTTGTGCCTCACTGCTAAGCTCGATGTAACATGACCAACAGTGTAGGTTCAAGGGCTCCTGGACAGGACGATGGGAGCATGCAATGAACCCAGCATCATCACAGGCTTCCTTGGGAAAGGTCTGTAAGGTCAGTGTAAGTCTTTCCTTGAGCCCCTTTTACCATCTTCGTTGATTTTGTGATGGCAGAATAACATGTTTGCATCAAGTTTTGTTTCCTTTTGGGGAAAACAGCAGCAGAAGCTGACACAATGCTTCGAGAGGACTTCAAAGAAGAAGCTTTGAGTCAGGCAAGTGTTTTTATCTTTTATATTTAAGGTGTTGACCCACTGAAACATTCTGTAGGCAATAATCAAGATTTTGAACTTAATACATGCAAAAAGGAAGCCAGTGTATATGAAAGAAAAGTAGGAAAAGATGCAGGTCAAATACAGACAAATAATCAGTACCATGAGTACCATACTCTGAATGTGATGGCCGAGTGTGAAGCGGCTGGGATGGAAATCAGCACCTCCAAATCCGAGACCATGGTCCTCTGCGGAAAAGTGGAGTGCCCTCAGGGTTGAGGAGCAAGATCCTGTCCGAAGTGGAGGAGTTCAATTATCTCGGGGTCTTGTTCCGAGTGAGGGAAGAATGGAGCATGGATTGACAGTAGGATAGGTCGGCATTGGCAAGTGATGTGGGCTCTGCATCCGTCTGTCGTGGTGAAAAAGGAGCTGAGCCGTAAGGCAAAGCTCTCAATTAATCCAACCGATCTATGTTCCTACCCTCACCTATGGTCATGAGCAATGGGTAGTGACCGAAAAGAACAAGATCGCAAATACAAGCGGCTGAAATGAGTTTCCTCCAGGGGTGTCTGGGCTTTCCCTTAAAGATAGGGTGAGAAGCTCAGTCATCCGGGAGGGCTCAGAGTAGAGCCTGCTCCTCTCATCGAGAAGTCAGATGAGGTGGCTGGGACATCTGATCAGGATGCCTCCTGGACGCCTCCCTGGTGAGTGTTCGGGCATGTCCAACGGGAGGAGGCACTGGGGAAGACCCAAGACACGCTAGAGGGACTCGTCTCCGGCTGACCTGGGAGATACCTGGGATCTCCCTGGAAGAGCTGAAGAAGTGGCTGGGGAGAGGGAAGTCTGGGCAACTCTGCTCAAGCTGCTGCCCCGCACTCGACCTTGGATAAGTGGAAGAGAATGGATGGATGGATGAACACAGTAACATTTAGAGAGTGGTTGATGACATTTGTGTGCACTAGTGTCAACAAGTTTACACTGTAATGTCACTTAGAGCCACTCTACTTAGTGTTACTCTGCTATATCCGTGTGACATATTGGACTTTATTAGCTCAGTAATATACAGGACTTGAATGCAACACTATCGCACATAAAAGCAGATATTTCTATCTTCATCTACAGCATGTTCTATCAACAAAACCACAAACACTGACTTAAGCCTTCATTTGAGACATACTTAAAAAATATCATGCCACCAATTTTGACTTGCCTTAAAGACTCTTGGCTACAGTGTTCTCGTTCCTCTTGGATCTTCTTTTGCTTCTCAATAGAGACATCTGGGTTCCCTTTGGCATGATTTTCAGCATGAAGCTTGGTGCTCCGACGACTGGCCTTGTGAAATGCTGAACGGCTTTTTCCAGCTGAACAACATGAAAGAAACAGATAATAAATCACTGGATTTTTATGTACCTATTTAAAGTACTGTATTTGGAGTTACTTGTTTTATAAAATGTTATTTTCAGAGGCTTTTTAAGAATTATATACTAAAAGAATTAAATTCAGTTTAATTTATTCTTCCCATTAGACAAGCTCAGAGTATTGTATCTATTTATAAAATACATTTACATTTTAAAATATAAGGAGTACCATAAGTACCATGGAGATAATACAAAAATACAGGCTCAAATTTTATAATATTTTCAAGGTTCTTCAGGTGCTTATGGCCCGTTATAGCTCATAAAGTAAGTAAAGTGAATGAAGGTAACTACGTTGCAAGTTCAGAGCAAATGTAGTAAAAAAAAAATAAGACAAAGCAACATTGAAAAACATACACTGTATATAGCATCTGTTTATATATTTAGATGTAATGTTGTTTTAACTGTAATAATATATGAAGTAAAATGTAGAGTACATTAAGTTAAGACCCAGTTCTTGGGCAAAGTCAAAATTTCATTGAGCTGAACCAGCTGACCATTCATTACCTTACTGGGCATTCTAAAATATCATAAGGATTAAGGTACTGCATACTATTCCAATAAAATTTACAGTGGGCAAACGGGGCTG
>NW_024384991.1:0-12791 GCF_016835505.1 Polypterus senegalus
AACACTAAAGAAAATATATAGGAAAAACTCAAACATGACCCAGTAGAGAATAGCTACACCGCCAAAGTGGGACGACTTCTATGGTAGCTGTTGTATGCCATGAGAAGATTAGGATTGGTATTGGTCCCAGTCGCCTGAATTAAGACATAAAAAGGCAACATTATCCTACGTAAACCATAGCAGAGGTGATCTCCACCATACCAGGAGCAAAAGACTTCAGTTTCAGATGCAGACTGGGCTCCTTCACACAGAACTAGAAGAACGGCCAACACTTTTTACAACCTTAAACACCCCAATAGGAAGGTTTAGATGGCTGCGTCATGGATGATGTTCTTACTGAAGCACCCACAATGAAGGAGCATGTCATGGTTCTCAGTAAACTAGAAGAAAGGTCCACAAGCCATAATCTAAAGCTTCATTTCAACAAGTGTCACATCCGTCAAGCCTCAGGGCCACATGGGGGACATTTAATAACAGCTGATGGCCTGAAGCCAGATCAAGCAAAAGTGAAAGCAGCGCAGCGCAAGTTTCCAGCAATCAACAAAGATGGTGTTTGCCATTTTTTAGGTTTTGCAATTTATCTGTCAAAACTTATTCCAAACCTCAGCAAAGCAGATGCTCCTCTACTCCAGCTCCTCAAGAGCACAGCACAATTTCACTGGTGACCAGCACAACACAAAGCCTTGGACTGACTCAAGGAACTGTTCATACATCCTCCAGTACTCCAGTTTATTGGTCTGGTAAAGCCTGTAGAGATCTGTTGTCATGCTAGGAGCAGTCCTCCTTCAAGACAATCAGCCCATTGCCTTCTAATCCAGATCTCTAACAGAAGATGTTCTCTGCAGTTCATGCTTGCATTAAGGTTTGGGAAACACGCCATAGTCTACAATGACCATAAACCTCTTGAAGACATATACAAGAAGCCACCGCTACCCAATCCTTTGTGACTTCGGTGGTATGACCTAACGGTCAAGTACAGAAAAGGAAGAGACACGGAACTGCCCGACACCTTGTCCAGAGCTGGATGCCTTGGAGTGTATATTCAATTAGTGACCAAAACCATGTGGGGGCTTCAAGAGCACACAAAGGAAAAGCTACAGCCTCCGACAGACCTCAGACGGGGGTGCCTACTCCTGTTCAGCCGTACTGACTCTAGAAGCCCACCGAGTGTGTTAAATGGTATTGTGACAAAGGACATGCATTAGTACATATGCTCAAGCTCACCTTGGTATGAATAGTAGAGTAAGCTGTGAGAGCGTGAGGTGCTAATACTGGCCAGTAATGAATTCAGATGCTGAAAGCCTGATAAAGAACTGTGGTAAGTGGGCTGATTTCCAAAGCAGACCACCCAGGCAACCCCTCAAAGCAACAGTAACACCAGAGCTACCACAGTAGAGTAGCCACAGATTTGACTGAAGTTCAGGGTAACCATCACGTCATTTTAGTGGATTACTACTCCAAATTTACTGAGACAGGTGAGCTGTAGTGTTAGAGGCTCTGAAAGTTCAGCTCAGCAGGCATGACATTCCTGCAACTCTTAGGTCAGATAATGCCCCCCATTATGCATCAGACGAGTTGAAAGGCTTTTGTAACTGCTAAGGTAGCCTCCACAAGACTTCTTCACCACATCTGCCTTGCTCTAATGGTGAAGAAGAGTGAGCAGTACGGACCGTTAAGAAGCTTTGGAGCAAAGCACCAGACAAACACCTGGGAGGGCTCGACTACAGAATGACGTCAATAACTTACCTGCTGCTCGTCCCTTTCCTACACCAACTTCCTATGACCCCCTCAAAGTTAAATATCTGTGAGGCACAACAAAAACCACGCTCAAAAAGTCTATCATGATCAGAAGTAGGCAAGCAATTCCAGAACTGCTCTAAAACTCTGAGATGAAGTGAGGATAGCACCTCATGGTGGAAGCTGCAATGGACCCCTGTAGTTGTTGCACCACACAGTCAGTGGTCCACGGTCTTCTACTGTGGAAAGTGGAGGAAAAGAATTCCACCGCAACAGTCCACGTGTCTGTTCAAGCACTACAACTGCCAACGAGTCACAACACTTAATGTGTGGAGGAACTGTGAACCCACACACTCGCCACTGCCAAAATGGGCACAATGCCCATTGTGGACGAAGGTTCAAACAAATAGCAGGCAGACACCAATTCTAATAAGCAGAATCTTTTATTTCTGACCTCTTGGTGAGCAGAGTGGCTTTTCCTTACAGAGAGAAAATGCAAGGAAAAGGCCCCCGACAAGGGGGGTTCAGCTGCATTTATAACAAAATCTTCAAAGAGAATGATTAAAAAAAATAGAGCAGTACCATTCAAAGCCATAAAACATTCTATACAAAAACCTGCTGATTACAAAGGAAGCATAAATTCTAGTCTTATATTTGGAATGAAGCTTATCAGAAAACCTGTCATAGCCACTGCTGAAACAGCTGGGAAGAGTCAAAAACTGCATTCCACACCAGCAGCTCTACCCTAATAAGCACACTTATTTGTATCTGTTATAATAATACCATGGCATACAGAGAACATGCAGATTTTCATACAGAAGCTAGCAATAGATTTTAACTTCCATTCCACACCATCTCATCTGAATCGGCATCAGTCACCACCAAAGGAACCTCCAGCCTCTGCTCAAAGTCATCTAGTCAAACAGCGTACAAACAGACTGGGCCGCGTTGTGAAACCCCCTGACAGACTGAACCCCTGAGTTCTACAAATAGTTAGGGACAGGCGTGACCGAGACACCTCGGGGAAGTGAAGCGCTGGAAACCTCTCCCTCCAAGTTAGCAGCGTTGCAAAATAAAATAAAATTCAATTCAAGTGCCCTATTAGGTCTGAACATTGGGATTCATTTTAGTGCAAAATAAACGGCTAGACGAAATAAACAGGGGTTGTGAATAATTTGAAACTAACTGCAGATTTACTGTTCAAAGAAATACAACATGTTCTTGATCTGCTTTCTGTTAAAAGGTGGTGATGTAAAGTACTGTGTAGAGAGGACGTGATGTGTGCGCTTGGCCTGTGTTGTTCCTGCTGGGCACCCACCCAGACTGGATGTTGGGGAAAGTTCACACAAAAGAAAGACATTCCACCAAAACGGCTTCGATGTTACACACAATATAAAAAGCACTCCGGTCGTATATGACAATGATACGTCAGTGAATATCCTGCGGTCTCTCAGTTACGATTAATCGACAATCTCAGCAAAAACCAAGTCTCATCACTTATGGGAGACACTTTGGAAACGGAGCAGCCAAGGCTTTTACAAGAGTTCTGAAATATGAATGTAAAAATCGGACTCATCCATTAAATGTTACTCTTTAGTGAGTTTTTAACAAGCTAATGATGTAAACATAAATCTTACAAGAGCAAATGCTGCAAACCTAACAGACGGATTCTCTGATTTTAAAAGTCTTTAATTACCAAAACAGCTTGTAACGGGGTTTGTTTAAATGTAAGGATCCTAAACTCACTAATTCAACATTACAGATATAATCATCTTTGAATTTGTATTTTTAGTCCTACAATAAATGTAAAATGTGCACATGGTCAGACACACCATGACGATCTCATTCTTTCTAAACCCGATAAGCTGCTTGGTCCAGCCTGCTTTAGTAAAATTCTCACAGCAGCATAACTAAGGCACGTCGATGGCCCGAGATATGGGACAGCAGAGGAGAGAGAGCTGCCATGACCTGACCGAGAGCCTTTCGACACCGCCGACTCTTCATTTTATGCTCACTACATGTGCTCTGGCATGATATAACATAATATTTAATCTGCGAATTATTATCTGTAATTAATTAATAATAATATAGCAGAATAACAGCATGAAGGAAGTGTGGGATGGGATGTAAATCATCACTGGCTGTAGCTCGAAGCAGGGTGCCACCATCGAGACAGACGGAGAGAGCAAACCAAATGAACAACTTCTTTAACAGGTTTGACCACCCTAACCCACTCTCACCTCGGAGTTCTGCACCCTCCACCCATCCTTCTGCTGATACCACCATAGGAGAGACATCCCCATTCACAATTACAGCAGCCCAGGTGAGCAGAGAGCTGAGGAGACTTCATGCCAGCAAAGCAGCGGGTCCAGATGGAGTATCGACATGACTGCTGAAGGCCTGTGCGCTGGAGCTGGGGAGTCCACTACAGAGCATCTTCAACCTGAGCCTGGAACAGGGAGAGTCCTGAGGCTTTGGAAAACATCTTGCATCACCCCAGTCTCAAAGGTATCATGTCCTGGTGAGCTGAACGGCTTCAGGCCTGTCGCTCTGACATCACATGTGATGAAGACCATGGAGCGGCTGCTGCTTCACCACCTGAGGCCACAGGTCCTCCACGCCCTCGACCCTCTGCAGTTCACATACCAGGAGAAGGTGGGAATGGAGGATGCCATCATCTACATGCCCCACTGATCCCTCTCCCACTTGGACAGAGGCAGTGGTGCTGTAAGAATTATGTTTCTGGACTTCTCTAGTGCCTTCAACACCATCCAACCTCTGCTCCCGATGATCCCACATGCCAAATATCCTCCTCCTCGACTCAGCCAAGACACTGGGAACTCCTTACGCTAACATTTGGGTGACTGCTCGTCACTCCTTTGTTTAATTAGTTCGAAAACTTTTCAGTTTCACTTCGATTTCTTCAGTCTTACGTTTTTAATACTTGCACAAAGGAGCCATATTGTGTGCTCTTAGGGGTGGGCGGTATGACCAAAATTCTATATCACGGTATTTTTCTAACTTTTACCGGTTTCACGGTATTCAACGGTATTTTTTCTCCATGCATTAATGGATGTTAACCACATTTTCCACTGCAATTACTTCAGTAGACTGGCAAAGAATAATCTATTGTGCCACTGTAATGAGCATTGTACAAAAAAACATTTTAATGTGCACACAAGTATTAATACAGGTTTGCATGGCCCTATAAAGTGATAGTTTTCAAGGGGATGGCACTAATGAAGAGAAGAAATCACACTGCATGACAGATGCAGTCAAAATATCGAACCTTTTTATTGAACAAATTTTGCAAAACCTTAAACTATAATTTTGACAACATATTGTCAACCATCCAAAGAGGCATTTAGACTTAGTAAAATATCCAGAGGTCCTTGTCACTGAACATGTCTTAGAAAAGGAATAAATAGTAAATATTTTTTGCAAACCAACTACACTTTCTGTTAATGTTAACAATCTCTGTCCACTGACATGTTAAAATGACATTTTTTAACAACTTTACCATCATTAAACTGCATATTTAAACTAATAAATAGTAACAATAAAAAAAATAATAGTGCAACTTCCAGTAATAATACTATTACTTCAAAACTTCAAGCCCAGGTACCTTACACAATATTCACCAAAGTAAAATAAAATAAAACAAGTGCAACTCGGTGATGACATCTTTACCAACTGAGCCGTCATTAAGGTAAATTGCATTAATATGGACCTTGCTTCAAGCTAAACTACTGTTGTGATGTAGGATTTTGCATATAACTTGATAAATGTTTTGTATGTCTTTATTTATAATTTAGGCAAACCAAGTGGTGAGAGGTATTCATGTTTGCCTTCCCCCATCCCCTTTTTACGACTGTCTCTTTGTAATTTTACGACAGGATTTGGGGGGATGTGTCTTAAACCAGTTTGATCCCCCACACAAAGCCAGGTTAGCTTAATATATGGTCTTGGGGGGGTTGAGGTGTTAAATGTACTATTTCTCCCATTGGTCTGAGGTATGGCTGTTTGGAATTGGCTTGTCTCAGAGGCCTTCAAGTACCATGATGTCCTATTGGTTCTAGGAATTGGAGAGAACATCTATAAATGTACTTGCTCAACCACATCTCTCTCTCTCTGACCCACATATGATGAAGAAGCATCTCTCTTGCTAACCTGTGATGATGAAGACAACACAATGAAGAGCACAGCTCAGCAGCCATATTGAACAGACATGTGGCTGAAAGCTGAGCACCAACGATGCCTTAACTAGAGACATTTTAAGTAACTGCAAGTCTGTGTGCCACCTGAATTACACATCACCATTTTATCAGGTTGTATGGTTGCCAATATTCAAATGTACTTTGCATTTTGTTATTATTTATGAATATTATCAGTAATACATTATTTTATGTGTAACTTAACTCCTGCTTGTCTTTTACTACATCTAATTGCCTGAGGTTATAGATATAGAAGGGAAGGTGGGGATAAGTTATATACAGTGGTAAGTCTGTGAGATTAGGTATTCTAAGGCTACATATTAATAATACAATAGGGAAAGTAGAGCAATATATATTACTCTACCAAGATAAAACAATTGGCGTAGTCGGCAGGATTTTGGGGTAACCAAGTTTTGCACCCTGTTTGCAAATACTGTTTTGATGTATGTGTTTGTTTATGTATGTGAATTTTAGGGCACCCAGTGTACAAATGCGGTGGAAGTAAAACATTGTTTGGTTGCTGAATGGAATATAACCAACAAAGTGTAGAGACTTCATGTGTGTCACAAGGACACCCGCATGTTTGTTAGTACTGGTGGTAGTGAGTCCCTAATTAAAGTGCTAGGGAGTGGTGAAAGATGCATGCGTCATTCATACGGCATTTAAGTGGTTAAAGTGCTAGGGAGTGATGGGACATGCATTCGTCATTCATACGGTACTTATTCGTTTAGAATCTTTGTGTATGTATGTGTATGTTTGCTTACAGGGGCAAAAGTAGGCCAACCCATAACGAATTTGGCAAATTGTATTAGAGTAAATTGTAGACTTAGAAATGCCTAAGTTCATTTTAAAGTCAGCCATCTTCCAGTGGAGTGGCAGAGGAAGCAGGCTAAAGCTAGGAAACCTGTAGTTCAGGTAGAGAAAGCAGAAGCTGAGCTGAGTGTGCCACAAAATGGAAGGGGGCTGGAAGGATTAAAAGCAAGAAAACAGAGATCAGGTTTAAAGAAGACAGCTGCTGTTATAAGAGGTTTACTAGCTTGTATTATTGGTAATAAGGAAGATCATGATAAGGAAGAAAATAGCAAAGTGAATGAAAGTGAAAGTTATGGAATGTTGAGTGAGAGTTTTGAAAGATGTAACAGTTGGTGTGATAATTGTGAA
The DNA here is from genome assembly GCF_016835505.1 of Polypterus senegalus. Lineage (NCBI taxonomy): Eukaryota > Metazoa > Chordata > Cladistia > Polypteriformes > Polypteridae > Polypterus > Polypterus senegalus. The sequence continues at coordinate 7,113 of NW_024384991.1, forward strand.
GTGTTAGCATGTAGAACATCCACTGCTAAAGTAGAAAGCAGTGAAAGAAGTGGAAAAAAGAAATGTAAACCATCCATGGTGAAAGTTAGGGCAACAGTAACCAGATCGGACTGGAACCCTAAAACATGGGTGGGTGACTTACATGAGACAGATGTGTGCTCAGATAAAGAGTGGGAATGTGAGTGTGAGGAAAAGGAGAGAGATGAAAGGAAGGGAAAACAGCAAGGGTGTTTTCTTCCTTTATTCTCCACTGCACCACAATCTCCAAGTAATTCTGAGGCCTGTCCAGTATTTAAAGAGCATGCTACACTGATAGATATTTCACCACTGTTAGGAAAGGTAACCAGTGCTGCATTGAAATTTTGATTTAGGACAAAGAGATCAGATAGAAGGCAGAGGAGCTGGTGAGTGTGAATGGCAATTGTTGACTAGAGGGCATGAACTGGATATTGGCTTAAGGATACTGAGTAAAGAAAGTGTGGAATTAAAACAAAGAACAATGGAAATGAAAGGAATTCAAGTGCTTGTGTGTGAAAGGTCTGAATGTGCTAGTGCAAGAATGGCTGAGTTGGAAAGAAAGTGCACCAGTTTAGGAGTTGGTTTGAATGAAACAGGACAAGCCAAAGAACAAAGGATGGGGGATGGTGCAGCAGGAAGCTCAGCTAGCAAGCCAGGAATGCACAGGGGTGTGAGGTCCTAACAGCTGTGCTAGGGCCAGCAGTAATTAAAAAGCACACACACTTAGGTTCAGTAATTCGAAACCTGACTGACCAGTTGTTCAAAAAGACAGCCTATGACTCTCCATGCAATAAAATGGAGAAAAGTGAGCTGGTCTTTAGTAAAGAACACAGGTCAGTTTTAGCAGAAATGCTGGATTTAGAACTTGGGTTCTGGAGAGGCTTCAGCCCACACTTTCAGGTAGCAGTTACCATACAATAAAAAAGGACACACAGGCAATGAAAAAAATAGAAGGGTAGCGCAGGAAGACAGGAAAGGAAAACAGTTATTTCTGTTTCAATTTTCTGGCCTTTTGCAATAGTGCTAATTCTATTGTAAGGTTTTATGGACTTTGGTTTGGTGCAGGTAATAAATAGTGAAGGCAATTAGCAGAGTAAAATCCATGCAGGAGATCGGGTTACCATTGGCACATTGGAGTGGCGTGGCACTAGTGCCAAGCTGTTCCAATGAATGCCTGGAAGCAAAGTTTGAGTTTTGGCACCAGGTCGACAGCCAAGAAAATGAGATGGACAGAAACTGCTTTGTCACCTTCCATTTTGCAGACCTGCCTACATAGCAGAATGAAGAAAAGAGACAAAGACAAAAGCAAAGACTAAAGACAAAGACATGAAGAAGAACTGAAGAGACAGCAAGAAAAGACACTTACTGGGGTTTAAGTGAGTAACAAGTCCACAAGTCATGCAAATAATAGGACTAGTCACAATAGCTATAGTTTAAAAGGAAAGGTTTGTTCATTACTGCAGCAAATTTATATTCCAAGGGGTGGAAACTGAACAAACCAGTTAGGAATGCCAAAATAAGGGGATTCATTTTGGGCTCATAAAGTATACATTCTGGGTATTAATTAATTAAGTGGGATAATTAATATAATTAATATAAGGAAAATGTATACTAAGAAAATTGGTGAACTTTTCAGGAAAGCAGGTGCAGCTGATACATTTGCAAGACATATGGGCTCCGATGTTTAGGTATAGTCTAATTGGGAAAATATGGAAGCCCTGCTGAGATTGTCGGCTGTGGTACAGGCACAGGACCAGTGGGCCAATTCTGAACCGAGGTGTTTAGCACAATGAGTATGCATATGGTGAGCAAACAACTCTAGGGGTGGCCTACGGGGAATGATGAGAGTTGCATAGCTTTGATGTCTCATGGTGGTGATGCCAGCCTATACTGGTAAAGGCTGATGGCAGTCAAGAGTTGCACCATGGGTAGGAAAGCACAAGAGGCAACTAAGTCAACCCCAAATGTGTGCAGAGGGGCCACAAATGTTGGTTTGTGAACAGTTTATGCAGTGGCACATGTGCTGTCACTTGGGCAGAAGTGGTTGTACTGGCACCTGTGGCATGTTACCTTTCAAATTTTGATGTTAATTGTACAGCTGCATATGCTTAAACAGATAGTTTGGGACAGGGGTCTAATTAGCAGTTAGACAGAGAACAAGTACAGATTAAAAATTCACACAATAGACTAAATTGTAGTGGGCTAGTTTAGTGGAAGGTGTGGACTTGTCTCATTTTGAACCACCAGATCTGATGACATATGAGACTGCAGAAAGAGTTGACGCAAGCTGGAGCAGATACAAGTCATCAGGAGCGCTTCCAAGTTCTTCAGATTGTCTTTGAAATAAAGAAGATATGTAATGGACAAATGGTCACGGACAACTTTTAACACTGGGAGAGCAAATACTGCCAATCAATGCACAAGTTATGCATCAGACTCTTGAAACAATTTAAAGACATTGTTATAAAGACATTGTACAAAACATTCATCGGGGTGGAGTGTTGTGATGTAGGATTTTGCATATAACTTGATAAATGTTTTGTATGTCTTTATTTATAATTTAGGCAAACCAAGTGGTGAGAGGTATTCATGTTTGCCTTCCCCCATCCCCTTTTTACGACTGTCTCTTTGTAATTTTATGACAGGATTTGGGGGATGTGTCTTAAACCAGTTTGATCCCCACACAAAGCCAGGTTAGCTTAATATATGGTCTTGGGGGTTGAGGTGTTAAATGTACTATTTCTCCCATTGGTCTGAGGTATGGCTGTTTGGAATTGGCTTGTCTCAGAGGCCTTCAAGTACCATGATGTCCTATTGGTTCTAGGAATTGGAGAGAACATCTATAAATGTACTTGCTCAACCACATTCTCTCTCTGACTGACCACATATGATGAAGAAGCATCTCTCTTGCTAACCTGTGATGATGAAGACAACACAATGAAGAGCACAGCTCAGCAGCCATATTGAACAGACATGTGGCTGAAAGCTGAGCACCAACGATGCCTTAACTAGAGACATTTTAAGTAACTGCAAGTCTGTGTGCCACCTGAATTACACATCACCATTTTATCAGGTTGTATGGTTGCCAATATTCAAATGTACTTTGCATTTTGTTATTATTTATGAATATTATCAGTAATACATTATTTTATGTGTAACTTAACTCCTGCTTGTCTTTTACTACATCTAATTGCCTGAGGTTATAGATATAGAAGGGAAGGTGGGGATAAGTTATATACAGTGGTAAGTCTGTGAGATTAGGTATTCTAAGGCTACATATTAATAATACAATAGGGACAGTAGAGCAATATATATTACTCTACCAAGATAAAACAAAAGAAGACGGGAGGTGTGCCAATCTCGGGCGGTCTGACTGCGCGGGTGGCGGCAGCCAACACAGGAGTTGGCAGAAAGCAGTTTGTGCTGCAAAGGCTCCGCCAGCAACGCCCGTAAAGGGTGAGCACTTGAGACAGAAGGTGGTGTGCTGCCATCGGAAAGACTGCATTTTAACCTCTATTTTCACGGATTTTTTTATTATGGATTTTATCCCAACGTTTCACTGGTTTTATGGATTTGCTATTCATTTGGGTACTGTATTTTTCTGAACACTGCACAACAGACACTTCAGTTTTACTTTTGACTGTTTTTAACAAAAGCACTTGAGCACTTTCCACCACCGCCTGACTTCAATGAGATTTCTCAGCTCATCATAATTATCAACGGTGTTGGTTCAACAGATTCCCATGTGGGAAGAGGGAGTCTGTAGGGAACCGGCATCATCACACTATTACACAGTAACCAGGTACATTACACAGTATTGAAAAAAATAAAACAAGTACAACTTGGCTGGCAGTATTATCCAGTAGTCCGTACTATAGAAACAGTATTCACACATTGGGACATAATGGTCCGATTCGAACTTTTGAGACAACAGACACGGCACCTTTTCTCGTTAAAAAGTTCTTCTGTGTCATCATGTTCAACTTTATTGTCTGCTACAGCTTCTGTTTAGGAATGTTCTCTCTCCATTTGCAGTGCTCAATACCTTCACTAACGCATGTACTCTGCTGCATTCCTGTTTTCGTGCAGCAGTGAAAATGGTCCCCCCTTAAACAGTTTCCCGCTGCGCCACGCTCCGAATATTGTTTAGGCAATTTAAACTGGTGTTCCGGTAAAAGACAAATCCATATCATAACAAAAATAAAAAACGGTTTTTGGTGTGAACCAGTATACCGCCCAGCACTATGTGCTCTTTTGTTATTTGTCATCATCATCATTCTGGACCAAAATCTTTAAATGCCTCTCAGACAGCCTTGGTGTTCCAGTCAGCCCTAACCCACTAACAGCTGTGTGTGGTGGGCTCACGAGGGGCTTAAAGTGGAGAAGGACAAACAAACTGTGATGGCCTTTACTTCACTTGTCTCGCTCCACTAGAAGAATCCTAACTCGCCTCTGTTAAGTCAGTGAGTAACTGATGTTATATAGTATCTGAAATTGGACAAGATCACATTGTCACTTAGAGGGTCTGTACAAAACATCTTCAAAGCCTGGCAGGGTCTCCTCAATAACATTTAAAGCACAGAGGCGGATTCTCGCCTCTTTTTATTCTATTTATTGCTATTCGCTTTATCTATTTACTTATTTTTACTAGTTTAAAAGTTTTAGTTTGACGGCCCAGGTCTTTCTCTGGGTGGGGGTTGACTCTGCAACCTCAGTAACACAACTTAGTTTGAAATTACTTCAATTATTAAAAAATGAGACAAGTGAATGGAAAGGATTGTGACTTCCGTATATCACAACATTAGCTCTGCATGACAACTAAAAGGAATCGGGTTCACTTGGAGAAGTCACGAGATGATTGGCTAAATGCGCTCCTTGTGTCACCCTTCTGTCCTTGTAGCTTTCTATGCACTTCAGTCTGAACACAGCAATGCGACTAGAAGGAGAACTCAGCAGTCATAACTAAAATATCAAATCATCCCACATTCTTTTATTAGCATCTTAGCCAAAATGGCGTACTACTGTATAAGGAGATCTACCAATACCAGTGTTAAACACCTACAGGAGCCGGGGTGGAACTGGAAAATAGATGAACTTAACACACACAGCCTGGAAAATACAGGTGCATCTCAAAAAATGAGAATATCATCGAAAAGTTCATTTACTTCAGTAATTCAATTCAAAAGTGTCTATAGATTCATTACTCACACTGTGATATATTTCAAGAGTTTATTTCTTTATGTTTTGCTGATTAGGGCTTACAGGTAATGAAAACTCAAAACTCACTATCTCAGAAATTACAATATTACATAAGACCAATAAAAAATTCTTTTTAATACAGAAATGTTGGCCTAATGAAAAGTATGTCCATGTATGCACTCAATACTCAGTCGGGGCTCCTTCTGCATGGAGGCTGATCAGCCTGTGCACTGCCAGGGTATTATGGACTAGCCTCCAGCTCATCTGCATTGTTATGTCTGGTGTCTCTCATCATCTTCCTCTTGACAATACCCCATAGATTCTCTATTGGGCTTAGGTCAGGTGAGTTTGCTGGCCAATCAAGCACAGTGATACCGTGATCATTAAACCAGGCATTGGTACTTTTGGCAGCTTGTCAGCAGAGAGGAGCATGAAGTGCTCTAACATGTCCTCTTAGATGGC
>NW_024384992.1:0-17814 GCF_016835505.1 Polypterus senegalus
TTTTTTTTCCCTGAGTTTGTTTCCCCTGACCATCTATTTCCTTCCAAAAACCCCGGGTCCTTTACCGGGTGAATATTTCCCGTGGCAGTTGTTTTGGTTCCCGCTGGCGGCCTTCTAGGGCAGGCACTAAATTCAACGCCAGCGTAGCCTGCCCTATGAACAATTTAAAGTGGGGTTTACATAGGTTTTGTTCATAGAGAAAAAAGCTTCTTATTTTTCCTCCTTCTCAATTATATAATGCATGTTTTCTTGGCGCATTTTGAGGTTTTCCCCTTTTTTTCTATATGCGTGATTGTGGGGGCGTGAATTTCCCCGAAACCCCCCCGCTTTGACTCTCTCCTTTTAAAGGGAAAAAAACTGCTTCATTATGACCTTTTGCGTAGAATTTCGAAAAAAACCAACTTTTGTAAGGAAGCTGTAAAGGAATCAACCTCCCAAAATTTTCGCCCCACCCCGGGGAAGTTGGGGGGTGGTGATAGTCAGTGAGTGAGTCAGTGAGTGAGTGAGTGAGTGGTGGTGGTGAGTGGGGGGCTTTCCCTTTTTTATTAGTATAATTTAAATAAAGTTAAATTTTTATCTTAAAATTTAACAAACATATTTTGCTGCTTTTCCCCTTAAAAAATGATATCGTCATCTTTGAACCGCTTTAAAAAAGGGTCAGGTTTGCGATATTTAACTTACAAGTTTACGTGGTGATTGTCTAAAAAATACAAACAGTTCAAAAGGGGACAATTGATTGGCTGCATTTAAAGTCCTTAGGATTAAACTGTTTTGAACGGGGCCCGTAAAAAGGCTTTAAAAAACGTTTTCCCGTGGCAGGACAGCGTGTCCTTAAAGCTGTATACTGATAATTCTCTTTCGATCAGCTGCTGCTGGTTCACCTCGATACGTGATAAAAATCTCTGAGTGTGCGTGAAAAATAGGGAAAAAAGATGATCGCTGTAACCCCCTAGGGGGGAGGAGCTAAAGAAGAAGAAAAGAAGGAGGGAGGAGAGTGCAGAAAAGCGCTAAGCAGATGGCATTTGGAATACTTGGCTTTTCCCCGCCCCTATTTTTACAATTTAAATTACAATCAGATGCATTACAGTAATAAACAATATGGTTACTTTCTGTGTATTTAAAAAAAACCCGTCATGAAAATAATAGTAACCACAAAAGAACGGCACTGTTTTGGGCCCTGGGTGCCCCAGTTTGAAAAACCGGGCGGAGAACTTTTCGAAAAGGGCATGGTCCGGGGAAAAAGTGCGTGGCTACGCCAAGTGTGGTTTTATACATGCGATTTGGGGGGAAAAAGTTCTTCCCCTTTTTTCTCCCCCTTTTCCCCATGGGGGGCCCTTGCCTGTCTCAAATGGAAAAAACAAAAAAACGTTAAATTGTATTTTGCTGAACAATCTTGGAAAAAAGTGTCAAAATAAATAACTAAATTCTTTCATTTTTTAAAACTTACATGTTTTAAACTGCCCAGGGTTCTCAATTCAGTCCCTTGGGACCCCCAAAATTTCAGGTTTTTTTGATCCCCCCTGTGGACTCTCTTACAGTGCATTAATTCAAGAGCCTCATTGATCTTGGGTACAATGTCGGGTCCCATATGGACCACCCCAAGGGACCCAAAATCGAAGCACAGTTGGGGCCACAGTTTTGGACTTGCTACCTGGGGTGCTTTCAAAAAGCTCTAAAATAAACTCTTTTTAGGGGTTTCATGTTTTTAAAAAAAAATGTCTGTGAAAAGTATTTACTGTCAATTTCTCAAACCATCAAATCAAAACTTACTGGTTTTTGTCATTTTGACCTCGTGTTCAGTTTAATTATTATAAACCGGTCCCAAAACACTGCTTTTTTTGTCTTAAAAGGCCCGTAATTAATAAATCAATCGCTCAATCAAAAGCTGATCCATTAATTTCCCGGTTGGCTCCACCTTTCCCGTATGACCCGGACAGTCCCCCGGTCCTGAAAATATATATAGTAAGAAGGGTTGAAAAGTGGTATGTGTGGGGTGGATCTTTTTGGGGCCCCGAAACTTTAACTGTTGTGGGGGTCCTTTGTAACCACAACAAGGTCTTGGGAACCACTGTTTTCTTCTGTAATGGGGGTTTTTCAAGCAAAAAATCACCACAATTTCTTTTTAATTTAAAACACTTAAATATTTGTTTTAACTATTTTTTTCATTAATTACATATTTTTAATTTATTTTTTTAAAACCTTTTTCCTGCAGTAGATTTAAAGGGAAATTTGGGTAATGCCACTTTTGGGGCACCTCTAGGATTAGAGCTCTTTAACTTTAAACTTCATTAGTTTCATGGTAGATCTGTGAATAGATTTTGTGAGCCACTAGTGCCCCCAGTTGGGACTAGAACCTTCTTAAATCCAGGGCTACTGAGATAAGCTTCAGTCTTGATGGCCTTTAGGTTTTGATAATGGATGGATGGACTTATCTAAAACCACTTATTCCAATAGATGTTCAAGGCAGAAACCAATCCTGGACAAGAACAAACAGAACAATACATTCTTACTTATCAAGGTTCTAGAAAGGTATGACAGGTTAAATGTGGGTGGATATGAAAGTAAGATTCACTTTAATCCTTACACATTGTACTTCTGCAGCTACTACCAGGATTGGTAAGACCCTTTATTCTATTAGCTTTTCACAATTTCACAAATGATCAGTCTGCTTCTTCCAGCAAGAATCCTGCACCCTCCAGCTATATTGGCAGATCTCTTTGCTGTAGTCTACTTCATCCTAACTTCCCTGTCTTTTAATTTTTAAATTATCAAGGGTTTCAGATAGGCAGAGCCTTCCCTGGTAGCACTAAGGCAAATACAAGAATGAACAGCACAATACCTGAATTGGGCATTTACCTGACATTTGGATGATCTCTTTTTAGAACATTAGAACAATCTAGACGAGAACAGGCCATTCAGCCCAACAAAGCTAGTCAGACCTATCCACTTGTTTCCTCCAAGAAAACATCAAGTCGAGTTTTGAAAGTCCCTAATGTCTTACTGTCTACCACACTACTTGGTAGCTTATTCCAAGTGTCTATCGTTCTTTGTGTAAAGAAAAACTTCCTAATGTTTGTGCGAAATTTACCCTTAACAAGTTTCCAACTGTGTCCCCATGTTCTTGATGAGCTCATTTTAAAATACAAGTCTCGATCCACTGTACTAATTCCCTTCATAATTTTAAACACTTCAATCATGTCACCTCTTAATCTTCTTTTGCTTAAACTGTAAAGGCTCAGCTCTTTTAATCTTTCCTCATAATTCAACCCCTGTAGACCTGGAATCAGCCTAGTCGCTCTTCTCTGGACCTTTTCTAGTGCTGCTATGTCCTTTTTGTAGCCTGGAGACCAAAACTGCACACAGTACTCAAGATGAGGCCTCACCAGTGCATTATAAAGGTTGAGCATAACCTCCTTGGACTTGTACTGCACAGATCGTGCTATATAACCTAACATTCTGTTAGCCTTCTTAATGGCTTCTGAACACTGTTTGGGAAGTTGATAGCTTAGAGTCCACTATGACTCCTAAATCCTTCTCATAAGGTGTACTCTCGATTTTCCTACCGCCCATTGTGTATTCAAACCTAATATTTTTACTTCCTATGTGTAATACTTTACATTTACTGACATTAAATTTCATCTGCCACAAATCTGCCCAAGCCTGTATGCTATCCAAGTCCTTCTGTAATGATATAACGGATTCCAAATTATCTGCTAATCCACCTATCTTGGTATCATCTGCAAACTTAACCAGCTTGTTACTTATATTCCTATCTAAATCATTTATATATATTAAAAATAGCAGCGGCCCTAGCACTGACCCCTGTGGAACACCACTCTTAACATCGGCCAGTTCTGATGAGGTTCCTCGCACCATCACCCTCTGCTTCCTGTGTCTGAGCCAATTCTGCACCCATCTAAAAACATCACCCTGAATTCCCACTTCTTTTAACTTGATGCCCAACCTCTCATGTGGCACCTTATCAAATGCTTTCTGAAAGTCCAGATAAATAATATCATAAGCTCCACTTTGATCGTATCCTTTTGTTGCCTCCTCATAGAATTCCAACATGTTAGTAAAACACGACCTCCCTCTTCTGAACCCATGCTGACTGTTCAGAATAACTCCTGTCCTTGTCATGTGTTGCTCAATCTTATCCTTAATAATTCCTTCCATTAATTTTCCTGTGATGCTTGTTAAGCTTACTGGCCTATAGTTGCTTGGATCTGCCCTGTCACCCTTTTTATATAATGGGATGATATTTGCCATTTTCCAGTCCTTTGGAATCTCTCCAGTGCACAGTGACTTCCTAAAATATGTGTCAAGGGTTTATATATGTACTCACTAGCCTCCTTAAGAACACGAGGATAAATATTATCTGGGCCTGGTGATTTGTTTGATTTCATCTTATTTAATCTGAGCAGCACTTCTCTCTCTACAATTTCCAAATCCCTCAGTACCTCCTTAGTAGTTGTGTTTACCTCTGGCAGGTTATCCACTTGCTCACTTGTAAACACCTCAGAAAAATGTAAGTTTAGGGCATCTGCTATTTCATTGTCTGTATCTTTTAATTCCCCTTTACTATTCCTGATGAACTTGACCTCCTCCTTAACTGTTCTTTTACTACTAAAATACTGAAAGAATCTCTTGGGGTCTTCTTTAAGCCTTATCTAACTATATTCCTCTCCAACTGTCTTTTAGCCTCTCTGATATCCTTCTTAATGGTTGCCCTCATTTTCTCATGTGCTACGATTCTCTTTGCAGTCATTAGTCTTATATGCCTTATACAGCAGTTTTTTCCTTTGCAACTTCTTTTTTAAATCTTTATTAATCCATCGTGGAGTTTTTTTTAGTTTCCTATTACTTCCAAATTTAGGTATGTATCTGTCCTGCATTACATGTAAAACATTTTAAACCTGTTCCACTGCTCCTCGACTGTCTCCACATTTAAAAGCTTATCCCAGTCTATCCTACTTAGACTTTGTTGCATCTGCTCAAAATTAGCCCTACTAAAGTTCAACTTAACAATTTTAGTCTTTGCATCTGTACTCTTACAAAATACTGAGAATTGTATTACATTATGGTCACTTGACCCTAGTGGTTCAATCACCTCTACACCCTCAATTCTATCCTGATTATTACAGAATACTAAATCCAGATAGGCTTCACCCCTTGTTGGTGCTTTAACATGCTGTGTTAAAAAACAGTCGCCGATTACTTCTAAAAACTCCTGCTCTTGTGCTCCTCCATCTGTAAGGTTATCCCAGTTAATATTTGGATAATTAAAGTCCCCCATGACTATAATATCCCCCTGTAAACTTGCCTTTTTGATATTACTAAAAGATGTGTGTTGAAATTACTGTCTGAATTGGGTGGTCTATAACACACTCCTAAAATGAGACCTTTTTCCCTAATATTTTCCAGGCGAAGCCACATGTCCTCACTAAGATGGGGCTCATCATCCAACTGAAGATGACTTACATTTAAACCCTGTTTGGCATAAACAGCAACCCCACCTCCTTTTCTGTTCTGTCTATCCTTCCTAAAAAATGTGTATCCCTCTATGTTACACTCATCCCCATCTTTGTTATTTAGCCAGGTTTCCGTTATTGCTATAATATCATAATTGTGCTCTGCTACATACAACTCCAACTCACTTACCTTATTTTTGATACTTCTAGCATTAAGGCAAGCTATTTTTAATGTGTTAATCCTTCTATCTTTACGTGTTTGCTTAAAATTTACATTACTATGCATTTTTATTTCTACACCATTGTTTGTTCTTCCATGTATAGATCTAAATCTGGCCTGTCCTAAACTCCCTGCCCCCATTCCCTAGTTTAAACAATCCTCGACTAGCCTACACATACGCCTCCCCAATACATTGGTGCCCCTCCAGTTCAGATGTAACCCGTCATGGCGGAACAGGTCCCATCTGTTCCAAAAGGAGTCCCAATGCCCCATAAACCTATACCCTTCTACCCTGCACCAAGATTTGAGCCAGCATTAAGCCTTCTAATCTCCTCAATCTTACCTGGACTGGCGTGGCACAGGCAGAACTTCGGAGAAGACTACCTTGTCAGTTCTGCTCCTCAGCTTGGTACCTAACTCTTTGAATTTGGATCGCAGAACTGACAGACTACCCTTATGTATGTCATTTGTTCCAACGTGGACAATGACAACTGGATCCACCCCGCTCTGGCCAAGAGCCTATCCACCCTTCCAGGAGGTCTCCCACCTGTGCTCCCGGAAGGCAACACACGTACGAGACTCTCTCTCTCTGGAGCACACCTGCGCTTCAATCCCCCTAATGATTGAGTCCCCAACTATCACTACCTCTCTCTTTTTGGGAACTGGTTTTGAGGTGGCCCGTTGGGGCTCCTCAACCCCTACCTACCACCTCAGAATTATCAGAGTCACCGTCCAGCTCCGCCAGGACATGATACTTGTTAGACACTTCTAATTCTGGGGTTGATGCCCCCGGACAGTGTGCACCCTTTACCTTACGCCTTGCGACCGTGACCCACCTATTCCTACCTGTCTGGTCTGGAATCTCCTCCCGCGCCACCTTAGGGGTGCACACTATCTCTCTAAAGGACACCTGGGCCAAGTCCGCCAATTTCTCTATTACAACAGCAGGTCAGCCAACTCCTCCTCCAGTTCAGCGACCCTGAGCTCGAGGTGCTGGATCAGCTGGCATCTCTTGCAGATGTAGCCCTCATAGACAACTGGCTCTTCCAAACCATCATCTAAAACGTCCAACATCCAACAGGACTTGCATTGCACTGGCCTCATTATTAAAATTTGACTTGGGATTACTAAGCTGCCTTAACTATTTTTTTTTTTTCTTAAAATTAAATTTCTTCTTCTTTCAGCTGCTCCTTAACTTAAATGGTAACACTAAGATCTGCTACAGATATTTTACACCTTTTCCCCTTAAGCTCCTGTACTGTTCTCCCTCTCAGCTGCCTGCTGTTTGCCTTTCTATGAGGTTAACTTTACTTTTCTCTGTCTCTTCTAGCTTTGCGCTCTTCTTACTTATAAGCTCTTCACTCGCACTGTTTGTATTCCCCCGTATTAATGAACCAATACGCTGCCGCCCACTTAACTGTTCTGCCTCTGGACCGCTAAGGACTGTTTAATCTAAAATAAACAAATAAATAAAACTTTACTACCTTATTTGCTCCTACTGCTCTTTGTGCCTGATTGGCGTCTTAACGCAGGCCGCTTACCTGCGCACTACTGAGTTTCCACCTTTTACTGCTTTGAAGTCAGCCGCGGCCTTTTTTCTTTTCCTTTAAACTAAGGAATCGCTGTTACGACGACGCGGTTATTTATTTACAAATGCCGATATCAGTTACTGCTGCTTTCTACCCTGCCGCCTCGATGCTAATTCAAATACAGATAACAAGAAAAAGAACAAGTACAAATAACTTTTCCAAGCGCACTTCCAAACACCCAGCTACTTTTGCTCTTGTGCGGGCAGAAAAAAACTTTAAAATTCCCACACGGTTCCTTAGCGGCAACCAAAACCCAAGTTTTTAAGAGCAAAATGTATTTTTTTTATTTAAATCTCACACCACAGAACAAACCAACAACTCTCAACAGACTCTAGCGTTTGCAAAGCACACGTGACTCTTTAGGGTCAGAGGGAGCCAGTGATTATTGCAGCAGTACTGCAGCCAAGGATCTCTTTTAAGGTGTAAGGTGTCACTGTCACATTTATTCCACAGTGGGGCGCCAGAGTCAGACATAAGCCAGCAGTATCTTACTTGGTGTTCCAGCATTTTATTACCGGCTTTATCAATATGACCATCCTCCTGTAATTTTGTTTAACTAAATATACACTTTTAGTCAAAGCAGACTGTCATCTTCATATAGTAAAAGAGGTCAAGCAGTTTGGTCAGTCACTTGCTTCATGTGTGCTCCCTTTGCATTGCAGTTTCTGTATTTTTGGTCTCATGTTGTCCCCAAGAATGTCAATTTTGTTTTTTTTTTTTTAGGTTTTAAGCTCTGCTCAAAGGCAGGCCATGCAGTTTCAATGTGTGTGATGCGATCTGATATACAGTGGATTCAGAAAGTATTCAGACCCTTTCACTTTCTGCACATTTTCTTAATGTGAATTTTATTTTAAATTGATAAATATGCTATATTTACCCATAGATCTACACTCAAAACCCATAATGACAAAATGAAAACATGTTTTTTAGAAAGGTTTGAAAATGTATTAAAAATCAAAACTGAAATCTCTCATTCATGTAAGCATTCAGACCCTTCATTAAACAGTTTGCAGGAGCACCTCTGGCAGCAATTCCAGCTTTGAGCTCTCATGGGTAAGTCTCTAGAAGCTTTGCACATCAGGATTTGGGAGTTTATGTCATTCTTCCTGGCAGATTCTTTCAAGTTCCATTAGGTTCAGGATTTTTTATAATGTTATTTTCACTTCTGTGTGGATGTTCTATGAGGTATAAGTCTGGGTTTAGCTGGGTCACTCAGTGACTCATCCCAAAGCCATTCTGCAGCTGTCTTGGCTGTATGCTTTGGGTCATTGTCACGCTGCCACACATTCTGGAGCAGGTTTTGTTTAAGGTCCTCTCTGTATTTGGCTGCATTCCTCCTTCCCTCAATTTTGACCTTTCTCCTTGTCTCTGCCATAGCATCATGCTGCCACTAACATACTTCACAAGGTGAATGGTATTAGGTAGAGGATGGGAAGTGCCTGGTCTTTGACATACATAGTGATTGGAGTTCTGCCAAAAGAGTTCAATTTTTGCCCCATCAAACCAGAGAATCTTTTCCTCATGCTCTCTGAGTCCATAAAACCACCATGTTCAATACCTTTGATTCAAGAGATGATCTCAGGAGAGGACTTTTAAAGTTCAGTTAGAGTGACCATTGTTGGTCACTTTCCTGATCAATGCCTTTCTTGCCCAGTTACTCAGTTTGGCCAAACAGCCAACACTAGGAGGAGTCCCTGTGGTTCAAAATGTGTTCTATTTCATAATCATGGAGGTCACTGTACTCCTGGGAACACTCAAAGCTTTAGAAATGGTTTAATACTCTTGCCTTTTTTTGTCTCACCTCAATTTGATTGTCGGAATCTACAGAGAGTTCCTTGAATTTTATGACTTGGTTTTTGCAATGACATGTAGTGTGAATTAGAATCTTATTCTAAACAATTCTCAGTCAAATTGGATTGCCACAAGTGGACTTCTGTTCAAGTTTTTGACACTTGTCAAAGAGTATTAAAGCTAACAGAAAGCCCCTGACCACAGTTTGGAGGTCTGTCAGTCTGATTCCCATTAGTCTATCCAACACCTACACCAGCGTTTCTCAACCTTTAAGTGTTTGCGATCCGAGTTTTCATAACAGTTTTAATCGCGCCCCCTAATGTTTTTTTGAAAGGAGCCCACTAATACCAATACCAATTTGTTCTTTAATTAATGATATATCATAGATGCATATTTCATTATGCCTACTTAACTTTTATTGACATTTATCTAACTCTATATTTATTTTTCTAGTATCATAATGTAGTTAAAGTTAATTTGTTTTGGTTTCAATAGATGTATTTTTCATATTTTTGATTCTTGTTTTCTTTTTTCCACTTCTTCTGGTGCCCCCTTTTGTTATTTCATTGCCCCTAGGCCGCCCCTCAGTTTGAGAACCACTGTACTAAGCAGTCCTATGGGGATAATGTAGTTACTTTTTAACAATATTTTCATCTTGATTTTCATTCTGCCAATCAGTTTGAGAACCACTGACCTACACTATCCTTACTATACCAAAAACTCCTTTCACATCAACTGGAATGGCCAGAGATGAGCCCACCTCTACCCATCAGTACTGTATGGGCTGTTAATAACTGAAAACCAAGGAAGAAAATGATAATGCTGTGGAAAACATCCTGTATTTTCCATATTCCAGAGAAAGCAGGCTCCTCTTCACTTAATGATCAGTAGCACTTATGTCTCACATCATGAAGACCTTTGAGAGGCTGTTGCTGGACTATATGAGTCTTCTTGGGGTAGACCACCTGGACCCACTGCAGTTTGCCTATCAGATTGGAGTGGAGGATGCCATTATCTGTCTGCTCCACAAGGCCTATTCTCACCTGGACAGAGCTGGCAGCACTGTGAGGATTATGTTTAGTTGATTTCTCCAGTGCCTTCCATTCCATCCAGCCATTTCTGTCAAGGGGAGAACTCAGGGGTTCGCTCGGTGCCTGTGGTGTCCTGGATGATGGACTGTCTGTCAGGCAGACTGCAGTCTGAGACTCACGAACTGTGAGCAACACTGGAGCGCCACAAGAAAAAGGCCTGTCTCCTTCCTCTTTACTCTGATACACCCAAGACTGCAAATATAACACCAGATCTTGTTACTTGAAGAAATTCTCAGATAATTCTGCACTTATGGGGTGTATTGATAATGGGATGAGACAGAGGTGGGAGAACTTTCTTTCTTGGTGCAAAAAGAAATTCTGTGCACTTAACATCAGCAAAACTAAGGAATTGCTTATTGACTTACACTGTGACAAAGAGCCTCTATGTCCAGACACTATTCAGGCAGTAGATGTTAAGGTGGTCCACTCTAACAAGTACTTGGGAGTCCACATTAATGAAAGTTGGATTAGTCTCAGAGCACAGAGAAATTATATGAGAAGGCGACTGTGTTCCTTTAATGTGGATAATGACATCCTTCACATCTTCTACAACTCTGTAATGATCAGTGCAATTTTCTATGCTGTGGTGTGCTTGACCCCCTGGAGGTCATAGCAAACGAGAGAATTAAAATAAAACTGAGTGCCATTATGAACAATGCTGCACATTCTCTCACTGACACAAACACTGAGGACTTTCAGCTAATGAGTTAATTTGCAGAAGTATGTCAAGAAATGCCGTGGGGGCTCCTTTAGACCAACAGCAATATGCCTACATGATGCCTCACTGGTACTGCAACAGCCAAGTAAGACGTTTTCTTTCTTTTTAGTCATTTTGGCCAAGTAAGAAGTTTTCTTTCTTTTTAGTCATTTTGGTATGTGTTTAGACCAAAGTGTGTGTGTGTGAATGTATTTATGTATTTGTCTATTTATGTATTGTAATAAGGAACAAACAAAGTCCATAAAATCAAAAGAGTTGGGGAATTGCCCATTATAAAGTCCAGCGGATGTTATGAAAATCATAATGAAAATTGATCAAAAACCAGAGCATTTGACAATATACAGAAAATGGTGGTCGGATGTTATGTGGCAGGAAGGGACGTCCAAAGACTATTGGGCGGAAATGGCGTTATCGGGAAGGAACCGGATGTGGCGTCATCATGATTGGAGACGGAAGTGACATCATCATCATCAGAAATCGGAAGTGACATCATCATAAGAGGCAGGAAGCAGAAGTGACGTTGGGTGGCCATTTTGTAAATCCGGAAGTGGTGCAGGTGAGTGAATGGGATGGTTATTTTTCTTCTTTGGTTCAGATGAAGGAGAGAGAGTCATTAGTACCATAAATAAACCCACCATCCATCCATCCATTATCTAACCCGTTATATCCTAACTACAGGGTCACGGGGGTCTGCCGGAGCCAATCCCAGCCAACACAGGGTGCAAGGCAGGAAACAAACCCCGGGCAGGGCACCAGCCCACCCCAGATCAACCCTTCATATCATGATATTTCACTAACCTTCTGGCTTGTTGACTGCCTCCTAAGTACATGTGTGTGATAGTATTTATTTATTTAATGAGCTTCTGTTGACAAATAAAGTTTTATCTATATCTAGTGTACATTTACATTTGAATGTCCTTTTTAATATGATGTTCCTGTTATTTGACTAAGTTCTCAGAACTTGATCTCATTCATGGGCACTATACACTAATAAACTAAACTTTTCTTTTTTCTATATTGATAAATGTGCTTTTAAGCCTTGTAGGCCTGATTGTTTCTATTCGCCTTGAGAAGAAATGAAAAAAAATATATATAATATATAATAATATAAATATATAATATATAAAAATATATATAATTATGGAAGGATTTTCAATAACTTAAAGTATCAACAGCTAGCTGCTGCATGTCTCCTCAGACTCTGTAGTCGGTCTGCCATGCCTGGCATGTCTAGCACTCCTGGATGTCTACTTTATTTGAATAAAGATAAGTTGGCATCTGTTTGTACAGTACAGGCCAAAAGTTTGGACACACCTCCTCATTCAATGTGTTTTCTTTATTTTCATGACCATTTACAGCACTCCATCACTATCCTTCTTGGTCAAATAGCCCTTACACAGCCTGGAGGTGTGTTTGGGGTCATTGTCCTGTTGAAAAATAAATGATCGTCCAACTAACCTGACTTCTGCACAACACAAATGCTGGTCCCAACCCCATTGATAAAGCAAGAAATTCCACTAAATAACCCTAATAAGGCACACCTTTGGAAGTGAAAACCATTTCAGGTGATCTTACCTGTTGAAGCTCATAAAGAGAATGCCAAGAGTGTACAAAGAAGTAATCAGAGCAAAGGGTGGCTATTTTGAAGAAACTAGAATATAAAACATGTTTTCAATTATTTCACCTTTTTTTGTTAAGTACATAACTCCACATGTGTTCATTCATAGTTTTGATGCCTTCAGTGAGAATCTACCAAATGTAAATGGTCATGAAAATAAAGAAAACACATTGAATGAGGAGGTGTGTCCAAACTTTTGGCCTGTACTGTATGTTTGCACTGAGATCACAAAAAATAGTTGCATACATTTTCAGGAGCATTAGAGAATAATTCAGAAGTAGTTCAACTTTCAGGGAAGTTGTTGGAAAGTGGGTTGCCTCTGACCCCAGGTGAGATACAGTATGTGAGGAGGAGCTGACTATACTTACAGTATGTGGGCATAGTGACAAAGTGCAGGGAGCCACAGAAGACATGAGCAGCATTGAGGAGCTGGCTGATGAAGGAGGTAGCAGGACCGGCTACATAAGAAATCAGTAGCCTGTCTAGGGACCAGCGACCATTTCTTCGCCTCTCTTGCAGCCCTGGTTTGATATAAAGCTGTCATGTGTACAGAGTGAAATTCTTACTTGTAACATGTCACTGCTCACATAAGCTATGATCAGTGAGTATTGCAGCCGCACTTTGAAACTTCTGTCTTCTTTAATTGAAGTAAGCACCTTAGGTAGATGTTAGAATTATAATCAGAGAAGACCTCTTATTGTCACTTCACCTTGTTGAGCCCATACACGCATACAAAGTCAGGCTAACCGGCAAATCAACTGCCTTACAGCATGTAGAGGGGACACATTAAACATACACCTTACAGTGTCAATTACACGTTAGTTCCCAGCAACAGAACTCCTCGCTTAGGGTATTAGAGAGGTCTGGAATGGAAGTGAAGATTCCACCACTGACATTTTCTTGGATCTCTTCTATATTTCAGCCATTGGTGTGTCATTTGGTGAAGCCCGACCCAACATCCAAGACTTTCCACTATAGCAGATTGAATATCTGCAACAATGCAAACAGTTTCAAATTAAGAAGAACAAGAGATTCAATATTGTCTTGAATGAGACAGGGTTTTAGTGCTGCACAGAGCACTCTGGAAGCTACAATGAGTGCACAGTAAAACATAAAGATCGTTTGTGATGACTGGTGTGTCAAAATTCAAATTTGGTCAGCTGCTTCCATCTTGCATTTCTTTCAACAAAGAAAACAAAAAGTTAAAGGGGCCCGCTTAAGTGATATTGGCTAACAGATGAGTGCTGTGGGATTGTGGGGGGCCATCTTTTAAGGGTCTGTCATTTTTAATATTAACTGATTGACTTTTCCCATCCGTCATTGCTCCATTCCACCTGTATTTCTTCTTTGCATGGCGTCTTTCGGGTTACGCAAGAAGCAGGCCAGAATGGAATGGCCAGAAAGAATGGTGGACTCAAGAGAAAGGCTGAGATTGTGTGAGTGTATTAGCGAAAGCCAAGGATAATATTTAGAAGTGAATACAGTGCTGATCAGGCAACGCATAGCAGATGATGTAGAACTGAATCTACTAGAGCTAATCCAATTTGAGGTTATCAACATGGACACCACTATTGAACAATTCAAGATCTCACCCTTAGCTTTCCAAGCTTCATGCACATAAATGCCCTTTAGCTTTTATCACTTTTGCTAAACTGGTGGTTCTCAAACTCAGACCTTATGTGGTTGCAGGTTTTTGTTCACCTCTGTTTTAAAATAAGTGAGCCATTTTACATCAGATTGATCTTTTTCTTCATTTAATTGGTCGTTTTCATCTTTTTAGGTATTCTGCATTCAGAAGGGTACAGCAGTGTGATTTTTACATTTATAAGACATTTAGAAATATTTGTGTTTTTGCTATAGCTTTGAATGCTTAATACTTAAATTGCCTTTTTGTTTGTACAGTTTGCTCCTTTAATTGCATCCACAATAATGACAATTAACAATGATCAAAGATAGACACCGGACAAATGACACTGAATGATGAAAGGCTGCAGCGACTTTAGCATCAGACCCACTAAAATGCTCTTTAATAAACAATGGATTAGCTAACCGAAAGACCTGGAAAAACAGAATTAAAATCATGCAGATGAAAATCTTAAAAAACAAGTTCAATTATCCCCATGTGGCATAGATACAGTTGTGTGAAAGCGTAAGTACACCCCATGAAGTAACATGACAGGAAATATCAAGATTTAGCCTCATTAAACAGTATCTGTAAATAAATGGGATCTAATAATAATAATAATAATACATTTTATTTACATAGTAGAGTAAACATTATGCCACATTGACATTCTGTAATCTGTTTTATAATTTAAATAAACATGAATGCAAAATTTGCACATGGAAAACATAAGTGCACTCCTCTATTTATCACTACCAGCAAAGTTGGAATTGCTAGACGTAATTGCAGTCCTGTCAATTAGGCACAGTTACCAATAAGCCAACCATACACACACAGCATGACCCACAGAGGCTGCTTTCCATAGTCTAGTTTGATAAAATAAAGGAATCGTGGGTTAAGCTGAGCCACCTTGCAACTAAATTTGTCAGACAAAATTAAGCATCATATATTAGTTGTATATTAATTGAATAAAAGTATTTTCATTTTAAAAAAAGCATATTCAATCTTCTTCTTCTCTTTTCGGCTGCTCCCGTTAGATTTACCAGCGATCATCTTCTTCCATATCTTTCTGTCCTCTGCATCTTGTTCTGTTACACCCATCACCTGCATGTCCCCTCTCACCACATCCATAAACCTTATCTTAGGCCTTCCTCTTTTCCTATTCCCTTAGCATCCTTCTCCCAATATACCCAGCATCTTTCCTCTGCACATGTCCAAAACCAACGCAATCTCGCCTCTCTGACTTTGTCTCCCAACCGGTCCAACTTGAGATGACCCTCTAATGTCCTCATTTCTAATCCTGTTCATCCTCGTCACACCCAATGCAAATCTTAGCATTTTTTAACTCTGCCACCTCCAGCTCTGTCTCCTGCTTTCTGGTCAGTGCCACCGCTCCAACCCTTATAACATACCCGGTCTCACTACCATCCTGTAGACCTTCCCTTTCCCTCTTGCTGATACCCGTCTGTCACAAATCACTCCTGACAGTGTTCTCCACCCATTCCACCCTGCCTGCACTCTCTTTTTCACCTCTTTTCCACAATCCCCATTACTCTGTACTGTTGATCCCAAGTATTTAAACTCATCCACCTTCGCCAACTCTACTCCTTGCATCCTAAACCATTCCGACCTCCCTCTCATTTACACACAATAAATTGCACTAATTATAATAGGACATAACAGCGCAATGCACAAAAGTGCAGTGAACACACTTGACTTATAATTTTCACACTCTTCTGTACATTTAGCATTCGCTTGCTCAGAGGTTGATGCGCTTGCAGCTTCCTGAGCAGCTCTTCTTTTTTCACCCTAGCAGCCCGCTTTCTTCTCTTCTTTCATCGGCATCTTCACATTAAAACTGATTAAGCTTCGTTTTGTGTGCAATTCTTAGTCCGTTTCTTTAATTTTTCACTTAAGCTGGCATTTAAATCTTCAATATGCCTCCTGAATGATTTAAGATATGAAGGGTAGGGAGGACGGCGGTGGTGGATGAGAACGGCACCTGTACACATGTGCCACACGCCACTCTGCTGGCACACTGCCGGAGTTAATTTTACAATAAAATAAAAGGAGGAATAACCTTGAGGTCAATCATCACCCTGAAAGTAGATAGTAAACGTCATGTAGTGTATGTGTACACATTTCAGGTCAATAGGTCAAACAGTTTGGACTACAGGTGATCCTGGACAGACATGGTAGTGTATTATTATATATAAAGATAATTAGGAGTCACTGCAGACTGCCTTGACTGCTCACCCTGACAGTAAGGATATTGTGTGTATCTGGGTAGCAGCTTAATTATACCATCCCATACTGATGGTGACTGAGATTCCTGACCAGTCAGTCAGTCAGTCCACACTTGAAAGTGACACAGCCACAAAACTTGTAAAGGCTTATGTGAATTTTCTTTATGGTCTCTGTAATGTAGGCTCCAATTCATCACTTAACTCAAAGGGATAACTCAAGTATGTCTAAATCAGCTTATAAGACAGTCATCGCCATCATCATCTCATCATGAGTCAAAAAAAAACCTGAAAACTTCCTTTAGCCTGCCATTGCTGATATCCTCCAAAAGAACCCTGAAGACAATATAATGGGCTGTGATAAAATTGACTCGTACGCATTGAATTGTGCAATGAAATGAGATTTTCTGTTCACTTTCACTTCCTGCGCCTGAAGTCATTAAAATGCCAACACCAAAAGTCTGTGTAGGACTTATAGATGATCAAAACTTTCTGTAATGTTAAGCGTATTCCATGCCAAGTTCCTGTTTTATAAATCCGACCATAAGGACGCTTTAAAACAAGGCTCCAGGATGTCTGGAACAATGTGCTTTTGGACAGGCTCAGGTGAAGATCAAGTTTTTGGCCATTAGATTAAGAAGACATATTTGGTGAACACCAAACATGTCATTTGACCAGAAGAACCTGATACAAACTTAGAAAGCATGATGCTGAAATGTTCTTGGTTTCAAGCTGATTTGCTCCATCAAGGCCTTGTCAGCTCACCATCACGGAGTCCACTATGTATTCTTCATTGTACCTGAGACCGCTTGTTTGAAGAATGAAGCTTAAACAAAAATTAAAGTTAACCTTGCAACATACAGGACCCTAAAGGTACCAGCAAATTCACCAAGAAATGGCTGAAAAGAAAGAAATGGAGGGTTGTGGAATGATCAAGTTAAAGTCTAGATTTGAATCCCATTAGAGTGCTGTGAAAGGATCTGAAATGAGTTGTGTAAGCAAGACACCCTCATACATCGACAGCTGAAGGAATTCTGTATGGAGTGAACAGGAAAACTTTCTTTGTAGTAGATGTCCAAGACGGTAGACAGTTATGGGAAATATCTACAC
Source organism: Polypterus senegalus (assembly GCF_016835505.1). Taxonomy (NCBI): domain Eukaryota; kingdom Metazoa; phylum Chordata; class Cladistia; order Polypteriformes; family Polypteridae; genus Polypterus; species Polypterus senegalus. The sequence goes on from NW_024384992.1 coordinate 17,476, forward strand.
GAGAAGGCAACACCAACGACTATTGCATGGACAGAAATGTAAATGTATGTTCATTTTCTATTGATCAGTTACTGCAGAGTTTCTCAACCTGTGGGAGCGAAGTAACAAAAAGGGGCTAAGATGTGAAAAAGAAACAAGAATCAAAAATATGAAAATACATCTATTGAAACCAAACAAAAGATAAATGTCGATAAAAGATAAGTAGGTATAATAAAATATGCATCTATGATATATCATTAATTAAAAAGAAGCAATTGGGAGATTTTGGTCCCGATCAGAGATGGAGGTTAAAAGCCCACGTGGTGCTATTTTTTTATTTTTTGCTTTTAAAATTATTTT
>NW_024384993.1:0-60845 GCF_016835505.1 Polypterus senegalus
AATCAAAATATGTAAAAATTCTGCAAAACACAATCTATGGCAGCTTGGTTGCCAGCACACTGTTAAAATACGTGGGTTACTGTTATTAAAATTAACAGCAAGATGCTGTTTTGTTGCTACAGCATACAAATGTTATTTAGCAGTATATAGCTGTTAATTTACATTTTAATCACAACCAATTATTCTAAATTCAAATGCTATTATACCCTCATTTTATATTTGTGGAAAACAAAATAAATAAGACCAACTTATTGTTTTAGTCCTTCTTTATTACCATTTAACATTATATTAATTGTTAAGCTGTTTGTTGTCCAAAAATGTGAAAAAATGCAAGCCATCGTGTTTTTGAGTCATAAACTATGTGCAACAAATAAGCACCCATAACATGGAGAATAAAAAGATGGCTTAAGAAAACAAACACAATTTCGAAATGCCTCAACTTGACATTAATAATAAACAAGCTTTAAATCAAGCTTCAGGAACAAAAAAAAAAAAAAAAACACAAAAAATATATAAGTAAAATAAATCAAAAAAAGGCTTTATTAAACACCAGCCCTTTCTGGATATAAAAAGTAGAATACAAAACAAAATATAACAGTATATACAAACCACTGTAAAAAAAAAAAAAAAACAAACATTTTAAATAAAGTGCCACTAAAAGTCCATCAATCTTTTTAAAAGATTTGACACTTTCAGATTGACTGTCATGGTCTTCTTTTGAACAGTTTCCCAGTCTTTTAGATGTCACTTTTCCTTTTGCAGCCTTGGTCCCTTTTTCCAGATTTATTCCCAAAAAATCGTCTGAAAAATAATAAGGGAAGACTTTCTGTGATCAATGTCTTAAAACTTTAATAATAAACAAGACTTAAAAGATTTACACAGTAGTGTAACACCTTGTTATTTAATACATTAGCTAATGTTATGAAGTGTTACCAAACTTACAGCTTAAACCTTTAAAGATAGATAGATAGATAGATAGATAGATAGATAGATAGATAGATGATAGATAGATAGATAGATAGATAGATAGATAGATAGATAGATAGATAGATAGATAGATAGATAGATAGATAGATAGATAGATAGATAGATAAAGATACTTCATTAATCCCAAGGAAATTACATAGCGGATGAGGCCTTGCATGCAGTTAGAGACCATGGTTCCGGTCCTCCTGCATGGAGTACTATGTTCTCCGTGTTCGGTGGGGTTTCCTCCCACAATCAAAGACAGGGATTCTAAATTGGCCCCCTAGTGTGTGCTTGGTGTGTGGGTGTGTTTTGTGTGTGTCCTGCGGTGGGTTGCTTCCTGGGCCTTGTGCCCTGTGTTGGCTGGGTTGGCTCCAGCAGACTCCGTGACCCTGTATTCGGTTAGCGGGTTAGAAAATGGATGGAAATTCACATAATCCAGCAGCAGTATACTGATACAAAAAAACAATATTAAATTAAAGACTAATAAAATGCATGTAAAACAGACAATAACTTTAAATAATGTTAGCATTTACTCCCCCAGGTAGAGAAGAGTCGATAGGTGGGGAGGAGCATCTCCTGTCGTGGAGCAGGACGTGACAAAGGTTTTCATAAAGCTTTTTCCGGGGTTGTTGGTGGAGGGGGTTTTTAATTGACAGGAGTTTGCATGCCCGCGCCTCCAGGGATGTTAAACTGCCCAACTTTAATCCTAAAGAGGCCCCCTTCAACAAGTTTGTCCAGGGGAGGCGTTTTCATTTTTTGCGCCACCCCCCGAGAAGGGGCACCCACAACTGCGGGAAATCCAGCATCTTTTCAGATTTGAAGGATCCAACCCTTTCCCCAGAAAGTATATTCTGCTTTGACCTTTCACACAGAGCATGATTGCAGTCCAGTCCAATTTGTCATCCAGCTGCACCCCCAGATATTTAAAGGTTGCCCCCTCTGCAAGTCACCCTGATATTACAGGGTCCATGGGGGGCCGGGGGCCTCCTAAAAACCACCACCACTCCTTTTTTTTGCTGGTGTTAAGGTGTAAGGGTTTGAGTCACCATTTAAAAAGTCTTTGATTAGCTTCCTGACTCCCCCCTCCTGCCCACCCCTGGGGCCCCCCAAAATGAAAAAAAAAGACTCAGAAACTTTAACTTTACTTTTAAAATACTTTATTCCCATTTTATTGAAAGAAAAAAAATAAATTTACCTTTGAAGGAATTTCCCAATTGGGTTCTTCCCTTTTTGTATTGGGGGAAGGAAAAGTGAAAAAAAAGCACAAGCCCAGAAAAAAGGTTGGGTGACACCCCAGATTATTCTCCCCTCCATCCTTTTTTTTCATCCACTGCCCTTGAGTATCACTTGGTCCAAAGGAGGTACAGTTTTTTATAAGTACGAATCCTTTGGGAGAGCTAAATAGAAAAGGCAGTGAAAAATTAAACCCGACAAAATAAAATATTCATATCTCCCAAGACAAAAAACCCCTTGAGTTTCAATATTTTACCCAAACAAGCCACTAATTTTATATAAAAAACTAAAACAAAACTATTCGGGTAATTTTTTTTTAAAGTTTAACTTTAATCAAATTTTTTAACGTGCAGAATGGGCACAAAAATGGATGTTCCCCCAAGGAAAAAAGTTGTCCCACCAGCCAGGTGTGACCCTTTTGAGGAACATGCAGACTTTCAACATTTATTTACCGGGGGATCAATCGAGAGCCGGTGGGGGTTACCAGTTTTCCCAAGGTCAAAAGGGGAGATTATTGGTAAAGATAAGAATTAAAAATTTAAAATTTTCCCCAAAAATATAAAAATAATATTCGAAATGTACCTTTTAAAAAACAAGAATAGCTTACCCAAATGTTACTTCTTAATTTTTATTTCCCTTTTTTGAAGTTGACACAAAAAAATATTTTCAACATTTAATATCTTTTGGGTATAAGTCGAATAAAAGTCAAAATGGAAGACTTTGACACAGTAAAAAAAAAAAAAAAAGATTCTTTTGGTTGTTCACCAGTTATATGGAATTAGATTTTTTTATGACAATAAATCATAAAAAGCCCTATATTTTAAACAATGGTCCCTTTTTAGTTTCAAGGTAACCATTTTCTTGCAGGGTTAGCAAACAGAAATTTTTTATTAAAATACCCTAATTTTAGTCAAATGGTCCTATAAGTAGAAAAAACATATTTGATTGAACCACCTACATATTTGTTCATAGTAAGAACTAAAAATAATTAAAAAAAAATTTAAATTTTCTTGAAGAATCCCCCACTTGATTCTCTGCAAATGACCCAAATGAGTTGAACAATGATGGGCTGAATCAAGGCTTCCTCCTTGGAAAGAACTCCCTTAACTTCTGGTTAGTTGGCCTGGTTTTAAAAACTCTATAATGCTCCTCCCACACTCTTCGACAGAAAGTTCAAAAGGGGACATTGATCTCAGTCAGAAGTAAAAATGTAAATGGGCCTTTAAGAAAAAGGTAGGGCCCACTTTTCTTACCTCAAAAAGGTGCTGAATGTTTTTAAATTGACTTCTGCAGGCGGGTTGTCTTACTTCAGTTTCCGCCCCCCCTTTGCCTTTGGAGAAAAACCCCACGACATTTATTCTCAGCTGAGTCATCCGTTCCCCTTAAAGGGAAGACGGCTGAAACCATACACAACCATATGTGTCATTTGGGTCCTTTTTTTAACACCACAAGATAAAGGTGGAAACAATTCCCGGGGTGAAAATACAGGACAAATCAAAAATAGTATAATACCGTTAAATAACAGTAAATACTGTTGTTGCCCATCCCGGAAGTGAACACGTTTTCCCCAATGCACTGTAAAAATGGAAACTCATGATATTGATGAAACAGCATTTTGTTTAAATTTCTAGTAAATTTACAAATTTTTTTAAGTGTATGTACTCCCCGGCCCGGTCGACATGATTCAGAGTCTGATGAAAAAATTGAATTTTTGAAAAATTTTACCTATGGAAGAAAAAATTTAAAAATGAATGAAGATAACATTAATCACCCCAGGGGGGAAAAATATCAGGGCAAGTTAAAAGTCTTTTAGTGAAGAAAAAAAAAGGTTTTTTTTTAAAAAAGGGAAATTCCTACATTTTATCAACATTTAACCGAACAGTAAAAAAGTACACAATGGTTTTATATTCAGTAAACCCATAACAAAGTATATTTTTTTTATTGTTTTTTTTTTCCCCAAAATTGATCAAGATCAACCCCTGCTAATGGATTTGTGATTGGGACACGAAAAAAGGAAGGAAGCATCTTCGTCCGTTATCCATCACAAATGCAATTTTTTGAATTTAAAATTATCACAAAGTCATCAAACTATTTGACAACGCAAATAAATGCGAAAAAAAATCGGCAAATTTTACTTTTTCTTTTATTGTGTTCAATATTTGGAAAATTGCCCCCTTTTTGGGGTTTCCCGCAACAAATTAATTACAGGGAAAAAAAGGAAACCCTTGACTTATTGAAATGTAGCCACATTTTATCTTTCTAGGATGAGTTTGGAAAAAATAAGGAAAATGATCATTAACTGGTAGGGGGTTCGGGAAATGATCAAACTAATTCCAAAAACCCAAAAAAAAGGAGCGCATTAAAAAAGTAAATATCCTTCCGTTGTTTTTGGTGCTAACAGATATGTCACGAGGGAAATTTATAATAAGAACTATGGAAATTTTCCCAAAAGAGCGCCAATGAAGAATATTCCCCGATTTTCTATCAGTTGTTAACCACAGGATCTGATTTAACTGAAAGGGGTCACATGCCATCTTGCATACAGGGGTTTTCTCTCCAAGACTGCAGGGGACAAGTTTAAAAACGGCCCAATGTGGCTGGGAAGCACCAAGGAGGAAAACAAACGAAATCTGAAAAAACTCCGGCCTTTTTGTTCCATGGGAATTTTGATTTTCCAAGGGATTAAAAAAAATTTATGGTCGATGAAGAACTTAAAAATTGTTGGACTTAAATATTTTATTAACGGGGAGATAGCATATCTGTGGGTTAAATTATTCGAAGAAAAAAATTATTCTATCGTTTTGAATTTAACCCAGAATTGTCAACCCCCCGACTGCCAAACTATACCAGATGTCAAGTCTTATCACAATTTAGTTTTTACTTTGGGAAAATTATTAAACCTGTATTCTGAATGAAGCCCAAACTGAGGGGAAATTGATCGGTGAAAATAATTGAATTATCTACGAGCATGAGAGATTTCAAGTTTGCCAACCCCCAATAAAACGAATTTTTGGAATCCCTTGGGAATTTAAGAAAAATAAAAGATTTTGTAAAAAAAACCGAAAAATAAATTAAAATAATGTTTAAAAACTAGTAGTTTTGTAGTGTCTCCCCTTGTATTGTTTTTTTCCTTTTTGAATTTTTGGAATAAAAAAAAGTTTTTAATGAAATTTTTGGTATTTTTTAATTTATTTAATAAAAAAATTAATTGTATTATTCTAAATACCTCCTCAAGTCAGATAATTCCTTTAAATTAAATTATCGCCCCATATTAGGGCTTGCTATCGGTGGTCCTTCTTGTTTTAATTCCTTCCTCATGACAATCCCATCAAGTATTCATCTTAATTTTATTTGTTCACAGGCTGTTTTACAGTGTCATTTGCCCCGTGGGGGCAAGAAAACCCTGAAAAGCAGAGATTCCCCACAGAAACAAAATTGAACGGGTTTATTAATGGGAGATGAGAAACTTGAAAAAACGATTTAAGATGAAGTTTATACGTTCTATTTCAATGACAAAATCAACTTGATTAAAGTTAACATTTTGACCCCCCCCTTGGGCCCTATTTTTTTTTTGTTTTCTTTTTTACCCTGAGACCATTCCCTATGACACTCAGCGGTGGGCTACGGGGCTGTAATATCGCCAATTTTCTTTTTTATTTTTACGTGTGACTTTCTGAACTTGAAATTTGAGCTCCCCACTCTGTCCCTGATTAATTTTCCTTTGTTGTTCATATTCTGTTTAGACCAACGCTGACGTTTTTTTACCCACTTGGTATTCACTGAAATTTTTTGTTTCCCCCGTGCTTTTTTCCATTGTTTTTGGTTCAAGGGGCTATTTATATTGAGCCTATTCAAAAGGGGGAACAGGGGAGTCGGGGTATAAGGCGCGGCACGGTTTCAGTTCAGCTGACGAAAAAGAGCTGAAGTGTGGGCGTGGCGTTGACAATTTGGATTGTTTTTTTTTTTTTTGACGCACATTTCTGGTTTTGTCCCTACGCATGTCTGGGAATTTAAAAGGGGATACATGAGGCCCCCGGAAGGAAATTTAAAATGTGGATCCAGGGGCCCCAAATAATAAGAACCCTCTCTTTAAAACTCCTCACCACTCAGAGGTTCAGAGGGGCTGGGGAGGGAATTGGACTTTCCATGAAAGAGCAGTGGGGGGTGGAAGATGGATTTTTTGATGGCATGGGGCCATTCACTGTTACCAGAAAGGCGGTTCAAATGTAAACAAACCTGACAAGGCCAAAAAACTAAACGCCACTAAAGTACCACTCAGTCCCAGCAACCCCCTGGTATACAACACCCCGGGTCACTTGTTTAAAGCGAGAAGACCAGCCTCCGTTATGGTTTGGTTTTTCCCACCCCCAGTCAGTCTTCAGGTCCCCCACGTCAGGCGCGGTGGGGAAAAACGGAGAGCCCAACAAGAATGACAAACCAAAATCTGCTGAGGGCTTTAAAAGGGTTTAACCATCGTACCAGGCCCCCATATTGGTGGCCAATTTCACAGAGTTTGACTTCCCGATCCTTTTGTTCTACATGAAGAGGGAGGTGGGGGTTACAGGGTCACGTGGGGGGGTCTTTTGGGTCCTTTTAAGAAGCTGTCAGTGTTTGGGGGAGGTGGCCTGTTGGTCACTTTTCATGAGGGACATCAGGGATGACTTGGGTTTTGAATCCCAAAACAGCAGCATCCTTTAAAAGAGTTCTAGAATGGCAGAGACCCCCAAATCCCCAGGGCACCAGAAAGGGAGACAGAAGAGTGGCCAGACATGTCTGGATGTAGGGGGTATAAATTTGTTTTTTTTGATTTGGGTGATGTGAGAAGTCACCTCATTGTCACTTTAATGCCAGCCGTCTCCAGATCATCAAAAACAAGAAGGTCAAGACACGCTTTGTGAACGGCACAGTGACACAACAGACAAAGCAGGTCTGACTGTCTCCCCAAGTCAGTGTTGATGATTCCACCATTAGAAGACGCGGGGAAAATGGTATCTGGGGGGCAAGACAAAAAAACACTGCTGAACAACAGAAAACAGAAAGGGTCATCTAACGTTTAACAAAAGACACCTTATTTAAACCCCAGGCATTTGGGGTAAAAATTCTGTGGGGGTGAGTCAAAAGTGGATTTACAGAAAACACAGGTCCAGTTCCACTGAAGGAAGCTGTCAAGTTTAAATGAGAACATCACCACACACAGTCAATCATGGTGGTGGTAGTGTGATGTGCTTGTGTTAAAGGGCCCTAAAGACCTCCCAAAAATGGAGGGAAGCTTTAAATTAGATCCCTGACAGAAGATACTCATGGAGAATGTCTGTCATCAGTCTGTGATCTGTAACTGAGTGATGCACAGAACAACACAAGCAAGTCCACCCTGAATCACTTAGAAAACATCAAATGAAGGTTTGCCCCCACTGAGTTGTTGTGGTGGGACCTTGAATAAGAAGTTTATAGTCAAAAACAATGCGGTTTCTGAATTACAACAATTTTGAAGAGGGTTCACAATTTCTCCACAGGGATGCCAGAGACCTCCTGCTACTGGACGGTGACTGCAGTTGACGGGGGCACTGCCAGTATTTAGTTTAGGGCAATTTCTTTATCAAATGGGTGATATAGATGTTAGTGTTCTTTTGTTCAATAAATCAAAATGTTTTATAAATAGAGTGTTGTGCTTACTCAGGTTGTCTTTGTATTCTACTAAACATGTTTGGAGATCAGAAACAATCAAGTGTTATGGGAAAAAGTAAAATAGAGAAATCAGGTGGGGGGAAATACTTTACACAGTACTGTGCACTCCAAAATTTGAAAGGTCAAAAAATGAAACTTTAAAAAATGTGGGACAAAAACAAAATTAAATGTACAAAAAACCAAACTCCCCCCCAATGACCCCCGGGGAAAGCTCAAAAGGGATGAACTTCACCTTCTGGGTGAGGGGGGGCAGAAGGGGGCGTTCTTTTTTGGGGTTTCTTTCCGAATTGGTGGCAGAAGATGAAGCGGTTTTCCGGACCCAAAAAAAAGCTTGATTGTCCTTTTTTTTGACTTTTTGGGCCCCAGCTTGTAGTCCCAAGGGAAGAAGCTTTGTGGATTGAAATGAAGAAAGCTGAATACAAACAAAAAAACATTAAAGATATCCCCTTTTTTTTAGCCCGAATATTTTTCGCATCAATGCTTTATTTTTTTATGTTCATTTAAACTATTTAAAGCTGGAGCACTGGGCCCTTTTGTATTTTTCTTTTTCTTTTTGGGTTTATGATGCCCCTTACATAAGTGGGTGGGAAAGTTTTGACCTCCTTAAATTTTTTCCCTTTGTTTTTGCACCCATTTGTTAAAAATCTTTTTAAATTATTTTATCCCCTTAATAAAAGCACCATATTGACGAAAAAAGTTTTTTTGAAATTTTTTTTAGATATATTAAAAAAAAAAGGGAAAAATTCCCTGGTCAAGTTTCAGACCATTTGCCATATTTAGTAAAGCCCCCTTTTGGAAAAAATACAGCCAAGTCTTCTTGGGAAGGCAAAAAGTTTTCACACCTGGTTTTGGGGGATCCCCCATTCTTTTCAGATCCCCAGTTCTGTTGGTTGGGGATGGGCGTTGGGGGGCCCAAGGTCCCCCAGGATATCAATTGGGTTTAAGCGGGGCTCTGGCTGGGCCATTCAAGAACAGTCACGGGTTTTTGGGAAGACCTTTTTTTAATTTTCGGGCCCAAAGGGACCTTCCCCAGTCTGGGGTCCTTAGCACTCTGGAGGGTTTTGCCCAGGTTTCCCGACGCCGATTCATCCCCTATTGCCCGTCGTCCTGTCCCGCAAAAAACCCCACAGCAGGCTGCCCCCCCATGCTTCCTGGGGACTGTATTGGACAAGGATAGCGTCCTTTGTCCCCACACATACCATTTAAATTGGCCAAAAGTTCTATTTTGGGTCTATCAGCCCCCGGAAGGACTCGGATGGTGGTAAGATTCCGGGCGATGGGTTTCTCCAGGACCCCGTGGTTGGGAAAATGACTGACCAACCCCATAGTTAAAAAATTTCCTTTCCAATTATTAAATTTTCATTATATTATTAAAATTAACTAAAAAAGTTTAAAATTGGACTGATTTTTAATTTTAATGGCCGGGCAAATTTTCTTTTAAAATTTGATTAATAACCCAAATTTAAAATAAAACGTTAATCCAAAACATCTTTTCACCAAGTATAAAGACTTATAAAACATATTTTCCCAATTATAGGTTCCCCCAAAACAATTTAAATTTAAAATTGTGAAAAAAAGTATTTTCAAAAAACAAAGTTACAAATCTCTATATATTAAAAACCCAAACATCTTCTGTCTTTTTTCTGAAAACTACTTAGGGGATTTAAATGGTTTTTTTTTTTTCTTAATTTTTTAATTTTTGTTCCCTTTTTTGTCTAAATATACGCCTTTCATAGTGATATATTCCTAACCCCAAGACCGGTGGGGGGGAAAGTGTGATGTCAGGGTGGGGAGCCATCGCACTATTTTGTCCCACCCTTTTTTTGAATATTATCCCCATTTTTTGGGTGGACCAAAATTTTTGTCCTTTTTCAATACCGGGGGAAGCCACAGGGGCCCTAGTATTTTCTTTTTTTATAAAAAAAGTGCCCTTGCTCTGAAAAAAATTTACCCTTTTTCCCCAATCCCATTTATAAGTCCACATTTCAAATCTTCCGGAAAATTCTGCGAAGAAAAAAATTGGGGTGGGTTCCAAATGGTAGGAAAAAAAAATTAAAGTTTTGGGTAAACAAACTTAAATTAAAATTTGGATGATTAAAAGGCCAAAAAAGTTAAAGGGGTTCTGTCAAAACAAAACACTGCACATAAAAGATGGAATGGTTTTTCCATCTCCAAAGCAGAAGTAGGAAACCTTAAATTTTAAAGAAAGAGGTTTGGTCTAGTGAAAAGGGGCCCCCTGATTTGGATTCCAAAAAGTCCGGTTTGTGGTTCCTGCAGTTGGGTTGTTGCGGGAGGAAAAAGTCCTTGGGCTGGTTTTTTGGTATTTGCCCAGTGGTTTGGTAAAAAAACCCTGGTCCCCGGGGGCCCCCTAGGTTTCTCCCCCCTTTTGGATGATTCATTTGTCTTAAACATTTAACAGCCTGTCTCCCGGTTCACATTTGTACTGTCATAAAAACTTTTAAAAACTGCTTTTTTCCCCAAGATTAAAACTTAAAAATTTTTCCATATTATAGCATTATAGTACCCCTTAATTTTACTTACAGTTTTCGTTCAAAATTTGTTTCTCATTAATTATTAGGCCCTTTTGTTAATCCCAATAAAAACACAAAAAAAAAAGAACCATTTTAAACCCCCTTCCCCCTACCCTTTTATTTTTTCTCAATCTACCATAATTTCGACTAGAATTCCCCGACAGAGCGGGGCTATCCTCTTGCCCTGAGGTTGTGATGAAACCGGACCTACCCCCCTGATTACCATTATTTTTGTAAAACCCGGGGTTGTCATTCGGGAAACCCCTTCGGCCCCCTAAAAAAAGATGAAATGGAACTTGAAATCAAACACTGGACTTAGGTGTCATAAAGGAAAGTTTTAGTCCCGGGCCAGTCCCCTTGATTGGTTAATAATCCCGATAGAAGTTGAAGGTTTTGAAGACTTCCCTTTTAAAAAGTTTTCTAATTGGTTTTCCAAAATTTTGGGCAGCCTCTTGAGAGGGCGGAAACAAATTTTAAACACTTGAAAGATGAAGGGGTATTGGGTTCTTTACGGGGGTAAGGCCCAAAACCCTTTGTACCCCCAATGAACCTGCTCGGTCCCTTCATTTGGGCAGGGGGACCTGCAACTTTTTGGCTTTTTCCCCGCCTCCAAATGTGTTTTAGTGCTGCCTACCGGGTGACGCATCATCTACTTGCACGGAAGGGAAAACGTCAGCGGTCCCCAATTTGGGAACCAGTAAAAGTTGGGCTTTGGGTTAATGTTTCTTTGGGTTGGAGGGAGGCGGTGGCCGCTAATTTTAAAAAGGAAGGGGCTCCAAAAAAAAGTGAATTTGGGGGAAACCCCCGGAGGATTTTAGTGACTTAAAAAGGCCCCACCCGCCCGGGGCTCCAATTTTTTTTTTCTTTTCATTCTCCCCCACTCTTGGAAATGGCCTGGGGGGGAGTGCTGAGCCAAAACATCGATGGTGTTGAACACCCCTCTAAATTTCCTTATCCAGAAACTTTTAAGGGGAAACCGGTACCTGGGGGAGCAAACACCTTAAAAATGCCGTTAGGTTGATGACTACCTCTTTCGGAATTCACTCGGGGCGGATCATGCACCCACTCCCTACACGGGAAAAATCCTCAATCACCAGATGGTTTCTTGATTTTCAACCTGGGGTTTCCTTGTTCATGGGAGGGGCCCCTCCATTCCAGTGCCCATGCTCTTTTTATTCTCGATTTTGGGGGAAGGACACCCCCCCGGGGGGTCTTTTGGGGGGGGCCTTTCACACCCGGCGTGGGGGGGCAGCTGAAAAGGGAAGAAAAATATACCCGACCAGGGGGGGGGGGTGTGCTGACTGTCTCTCGTCTCCAGACCATTCTTGGGGAAAACCGGGGCTGGGCCCCGATGATGTCCTTCCCAAAAACTGATGATGTCACTTTCGGGTTTAAAAGTCCACTTGGCCTTGATGATGTATTTCCCTTGACTGGCCTTTAAGCCCCCATCTTTTCTCAAAAATTATTCTGTTTTTGGGCTCTATCTTGTAAACATTCTCAACCTTTTTCTTAAACCTTTTGCAGCCAGGATCATATTATACAGATGGCTGCCCCAAACCTTGTGACTGTCGGGAGTCAATTTTGTTACACTGGGCACCTATCTGTTTGCTTCGCAACTCCGGCACCATGGCCCAAGTGCCACCCACCTCAGTGCCTCTGTTCCTCCTTTTTGGCCCTTAGACAGACACAGAAAGAGACAGACTATTCTGGTGGTAGATCACTTGGCCCCGTGCATTGATGAAGGACACAGCTAGCTGTGAGAAATAATCTGAGTTGCAAAGCAATTGATCATTTACATTTCGAACACACCTTGTAGCCCAGGGTCTTTCCTGGGCCCACACCTGTCTGAGGGTCACCTTTATGATCAATCACCATGCAACTCCCTACCATCAGCATGGCTCGGGAGTTAGCAGTTACCCAGGCTCCTCTGTCTCCCAAAAGCAGACTTGTGGTGCAGTGCTGTTACCCTTCAACACCGCCGATAGTTATAACCGAGATGAGCTAGACAATGGAGGGAATAACAATTGAGAAAGGGATGGTTCAAAAGGTGCAAAAGTGCTTTTATTTAAAACTAGCAGAATCCCCCGCTTCACAGCGAGAAGTAGTGTGTTAAAGAAGTTATGGAAAGAAAAGGAAAATTTTAAAAATAACGTAACATGATTGTTAATGTAATTGTTTTGTCATTGATATGAGTGTTGCTGTCAAATCTATTTTATATATTTTATATATATATATATCTATATCTATATCTGATATATATATATATATATCTATATCTATATCTATATATTTATATATATATATATATATATATATATATATATATATTTTATATATATATATATATATATATATATATATATACCAAATACCCACGCTTGCAGCGAGAAGTAAAAAGAAAGTAAACATTTTAATAATAACGTAACATGAATGACAATGTAATTGTTTTGTCATTGTCATGAGTGTTGTTGGCATATATGGCTTAGAAGCTACCCAATCAGAGCATGTATTACATATTAACAAAAACCCTCAATGCTATAAGATATGCTTCCCCGGTTGCTTGATTGTTTGTTTTTCTTCTGCCTCTCTCACCCTCTCTGACATTCTCTGTGCCCGACCGAGGGGGTGTGAGCAGGGGGGCTGTTTTCACAGAGGCTTTGTTTAGAAGATACTGACCCTCCTCTAAAAATGCCGCTTTTATTGCGGTGTTTTGGATACTTAAAAGCACACTATTGATTTTTGATTGTTTGCTTTTCTTATGAGTGCTCTTTTTGAAATTCTTTTGGTTCTGATGCGAACCTTTGAAGAGAAGATATATTTGCATTCTTTTAATTGTGAGAAAGAACTGTCATCTCTGTCTGTCATGGAGCCCCAGTTTAAACTTTGACTAAAGGGTGTTATATCTTGTCAGAGGGCTCTAATAATGTTAACAGTGTGGAGAGTTTATAAGGGCTTAAAAAATATAAAAAAAACCATACAAACATATGGTTTCTACTTCACGGATTTTCACCCATTGAGGGGGGGTTCTGAACGCAAACCCCCACATCGGGGGGGATTACTGTATATATATATATATATAATACATGTGTGCATATATACATACACAAATATACTATTGGAAAAACAGGCAAATAGATTGATTTTCTGAATATATAAAGTCGGGATCAGAAATATAAGTCAAAACTTCAATATATAAGTCATCATGGAATATATAAAGTCAAAACTTGAATATATAAATCACGCTGATATATATAAAGTCAATTGTTTCTGAAATATATAAAGTCATCACTGGAATATTAAGGAAAACCTGAATATATAATTATTGCCGGAAATATAAAGTCAGGCTGGAATATATAAAGTCAAAACCGAATATATAAAGTCGACGAATTTATAAAGTCATTCCTGATTATATAAGTCAAAGTTAAAATATATTGATTGAAATGACTTGAACTGAAGTAAGTTAACAAAACGTATTCGAAAATAAATTAAAAACACTGTTCGGTTAATGTTTTGAAAATGATGCATGTGCCCTGCCCAGATTGGTTCCTGCCTTGCACCCATGTTGGCTGGGATTGGCTCCAGAGACCCCGTGACCCTGTGGTGGATTCAACAGCTTGGGAAATGGATGGATATTCCAGCGCTGACTTTATATATTCCAACCAATCCAACGCGCCTTTATATACAGGTTTTGACTTTATATATTTGGGAATGACTTTATATATTCAAGTTTTGACTTTATAATTCCAGCTGACTTTATATATTCAAGTTTTGATTTTATATAGTGTCAAGGGTGTCAGGGGGTGACCCGCCGGGACGCCTTGGGGGACCGGAAGTGGGTGTGCCCAGCTGGATCACGGGGCTGCCTTCCTGGTTGCTTTGGGGCCACGGCTGCAGGGATGGAAGCCCCACCCCCGTGGGGGGTCGTGGTCACTGCCAGGAGGTGCCCCAATGCCTTGGGAAGCCTGGGCCCCAGTACTTCCGCCACACCAGGAAGTGCTGGGGGAAGAGAAGCAGGGACACCCCCAGAGAGCTCCGGAGAAAGTTAACCCGCCCACTGGGCGGTCAGCGAAGATTTTCAGGAGCACCTGGGGCTCATCCGGAGCGGATAAAGGGACAGCCTCCTCCAGCGACAGCAAGAGTCGGTGAAGAGGATGGAGTCGAGAAGAGGAGTGGGGGCGGTCAGAATGACTGAAAGGGATGTTGTGCAGAATTTAACGGGTGATTGGTGCTGCGCACCGGTTGTGCAATTAAATATAAGAAAATAAACACGCAGGTGGAGAAAGAACATGTCTGCCTGTTGTGTCCGGTGTACCCCACAATAGTTAAATTAGTCATCATTGCACAACGTTTTACCATAGAAATTTAAAGACTAAATTCAACTCCATTCCTAACAAAGATATTTCTGGTGACTAAAGAACCTACTTATATCCAAATTCGAGCTATTGAGCCGCTGCTCGCCTGCCTGAATAAGCCACCCTGGCCGCTTCTACTTTTTACCGCTCATTTAATCATGGCTAGTGGAAAATTATAAATGGAAGGAGAATTACACTGAGTATGGCTTTACCAAAACAATTATTGATGGCTTAATCGATTATTCATAAAGCTTCAAATGGTGATCTGTTTTCTGTGTTAACCTCATATTTTTCATACTTCTCAAACTAAGGTGGTGCGAGGGTAAAATGAATCGAAGCGCTGATCAATGTAATCGGTGTACCATGAAATCATGCATTGACAGAAGTTCTCCTTGTTTGAATGAAAAGTGTGATTAAATGCATTATTTTTAACGCTGCTATGAGCACATGCATCAAGCTTCTCAGCTGTGCTTTAGCAAGAAAAGGAAACATTTTAAAAATAATGTAACATGATTGTCAATGTAACCTTTGTAAGTAGTGCCTGGAGGATTCAGTGTGGAGAAACTCTAGAGAAGGGGTGATTAACGGTGGATTTTTCTGTGAGTATTTGGTGCAGTGTGCCTTGGTTCCTCAAGATGAGCGTAGCTGCAGAGCTCAGTCCAAGCTAAATGAGGTGAATGAGGGGAGATGAGGGACGTGACTCTACCCGCCTTAACCGCAATCCCACAAACACAGTCTCTCGGAATTGTATGCACACCCTTCACCTGAAATTTTTAAAACTTAGTTCAAAGTGATCAAAATTTCCCGTTATATCTTGCGCCTCTCAAACTTGTACCTGATACCGGGATAAACCCCAAAAGGCAGCCTGTTCATGAACTTAATTTAAACTTAGGTTTACATCGTGCTTGTTTCGAAGAGCAGCACCATGAATATGGTTGTATATGTCACTGCTGTTATTATTGTTTGCTGCCTTCCTATTTTAATGCATGTTTTCTTCAGCTTTTGCAGCTCTTCCTGGTTTTCACGCACTGCGTTGGATAGTCAGTTCACGGATTACGGGAGGCGGGAGGGATGTTACACATACCCGCCCCCATGGCTTTCAGCCTCAACTCCTTTCCAGTATAGGGAGAAAAATAGCTTCCAGTTGACCATTACGCCAGAATTTGAATGAAACCTGCCCAACTTTTGTAAGTAAGCTGTAAGGAATGAGCCTGCCAAATTTCAGCTTTCTACACACGGGGAAATTGGGGAATTAGTGATGAGTCAAATGAGTGAGTCAGTGAGGGCTTTGGCTTTTATTAGTATAGATATCAAAAAAAAAACAAAGTCAGGAAGTGCAGTGATTCAAAGTTCCATTAAAAAAATAATCAAAGAGAAGGGGGAGGTAAAAAAAAACAACCTTTAAATCCATGGGTTCAAAATGACACTGGGAAACAGTCTTTCTAAAACCAATGCAAGCCTGGTGCTTTCCTATGAGGTCTCACCCGCTTCCCCCCGACCAGGCTTTGCAGCAGGCGAGACGTGTCGAGCTGCCTTTTTCATAACACTGGAGAACTCGGCTGTTCAATCATCCCAGTCTCGCTGTTCACATTCAACGCCGGTCCACCACCGCCACCCTGCCTTTCGCTGCCGCCAGTTGCCCCTGGTCATTTCCCCTGACGCCAGCGGGGGCGACTTTAACCCCCTGAGGCAGCCTAACACCCAGGTCTCAAGCGCCCCGGCTGTTTGCTCACCCACAGCCCGTCCTTCCTGCACCCAAACCATTGCCCCCCTGAACCTCCGCCTTTTCCTTTTCTTCCCTCCTCCCAACCACTCACGCCTTTTATATTGGGGTGCCATAGCAGTTGCAGCACATCAGCCACGGGAAAAATCACGGGTGGGCAGTTCTCACCTGTCACTAGGTGAAAAATTTCCCACACCGCGACGCCTTTGGGTTGTTATGGCCACCACTCCTCACTAAGCCACAAGGGGTGGATTATTTAAAAACGCAATATAAAGAAGCTTCAGTTGGGAGATGGGAAATAAAAGAAGAAAAGGAGGTTTAAAGGGAGCGAGGGAGCAAGTCGGTGAAGAGAGAGAAAGAGAGACACACAGAGCATGGGCGAAGCAAAAGCAAACAAAGGGCCGCAGTTGTGAGGAAGCCGGGGTGTTAGCACACCCAGGTGTTGAAGTTGAAGTCGCCCCCCACTGAGCCATCAGGTAGCGGAGGACTGAAAGGCGACGCCCGCGAAGCCCGGAAAGGGAGCGGAGTCGGAAGGCTTGGTGGTGATTACCAAAGTGAGCGCCCCGGTGCTGGATGTAAACCAAGTCTCAGGACTGGGATGAGTGCCAGACAGAAGCTAGAGACTGGGAGGTTCCGGGCCCGGGGGATGGATATGGAAAAGGGCAGTTGCAGAGAGAGCTGCCTCCTGTTGAAGGGCCCGATGGGAGAAGCAGGTGAGACGCTAACACTAAAGCTAACGCTAACAGGAAAGAAGCACCGAGCTTGGCATTGTTGTTTGTTTAAAACTGCTTCCTAGGAAACATTTTAAACTCGTTTTTAAAAGGGTTGTTTTATCCATTGTTTTACATCCACGTTTTGTTTTATGGGATTATTTTTTAATGACCTTTTTGAATCACTGCACTTTATGGACACTTTGTTTTTGCTGACTATTTTAATAAAAAACACTTTGCACCTTTGTACACCATCCTGCTATGTTGTTGCCTTCACTTTAGCTCACCTCTGTGGCATTATCGAGGTGTTGGGTTCAAGGGCCCTGAACAGCAATGGGAGCATGGAGTTTCAACCCGCATCGCCACAGGGTGCTGATGTCTGGCTGCATGTAAGAAATATGCAATGTGGTATATTCTGTATCGGACATATGAAAGCAGTAAACAGACGGACTAAACGCACAAAACTTCAAATATGTAGGTCAGAATTGTGTAATCAATTGAACAGAGCTGTGAGCAGATACAATAGGTATATCTGGAGAAAATAGATAGATAGATAGGAATAGATAGAGAAAATAGATAGATAGATAGATAGATAGATAGATAGATAGATAGATAGATAGATAGATAGATAGATACTTTATTAATCCCAAGGAAATTCACATACCCCGCAGATATCGATAAAAACAATATTAAATTAAAGAGTGATAAAATGCAGGTATAACAGTCAATAACTTTGTAAATGTTAATGTTTACAGGTGGAACTGAAGCAAGATTTAGGGTTTGGGCCCTGTATACTGTAAACAAAAAGAAAAAACAGGTCTTCTTCAAAACAAAATACTGTATGAGGTAACAAAGACAAAGATGGCGGATTTAGAGGACAATATAAAGGGGTGGACCAGAAATTGCTTGATGGCTGCTGGAGACGTGGTGGTGGATGGAAGCATGACATCATCTTGAGGGACCAGAGGGAAGAAAGGAACCTGAAGTGGAGACTGTTGTTTACTCTGGGCAGTGTTATGGCGGGCCGTCTTTTCTGAGGGAGAAAGAGAGAGAGAGGTTAGTACACTGTTTCTCTCCCTCGACGGTCTCATTGCTTTTGCGCGGTATGACAAGTCGAATAGTGTGGGGTCTCCTCAGTCTGTCAGTGGAGCAGGATGATGACAGCAGTCTGTCACTGAAGCTGCTCTTCTATCTGAGATGATCCTGTTCAGTGATGCAGTGATTCTATGATTGACAGGAGCCTGCTCAGTGCCCGCACTCTGACATGGATGTCAAACTGTCCAGCTTCGCCTACAATAGAGCCTGCCTCCTCACCATATGATATGTATTTTAGGCAATCAATAAAGCCTTGCAATTTAAGGGGGAGAATTTAATTAAAAAAACAAGCAATTTATCTATATGTTGTTTGAGTAACATAAGTACATTTTTGAGAAGACTAGAGATGCGTGAAGTGGATCAGACTTCAGCAGTTGATAACAGGACATACCTCCTGAATGTCTCCATCCCTCCTCCAGGCATTTGTTCCGTCTAAGATTACAGTTGCACCACCTTCACCAGCTCATCAATTGGTGATTGACTGCAGGTAGTTATCAGCTAGTACAGCCTTTAATGTTTTTAGTTTTGATCTGAGGTTATTTTATTAATTCTCCTTAATGTGTTTTTTTTTTCTTTTTTATTTAACAATTTCACTAACAGTTCTAAATAATTTCATTAGATAGGGGGGTCTTCCCAGACTGTCATAAGACTGCTGCTGTTAAATCCCTGCTCAAGAGAAATAATCTCGACTCCTCTGTTTTTTACAATTTCAGACCAATTCTAACCTGCCTTTCTTAAGTAAAATCTAGAGGAGGCAGTCATTATGCACCCAAAATGACCACCTTAATAAACCTGTTGTTCTTGATAAGTTTCAGTCAGGTTTCAGAACAGATCACAGACAGAAACTGAGTTTAGTTAAAGTAGTAAATGACTTGCAGGTAAACACAGACAGAGGCTGTTTATCTGTTCTCACCCTCTAGATCTGAGTGCTGCATTTGATACCATTGATCACAATATTCTTATAAATCACATTAGTCAGTGGGTGGGCCCATCCGTAGGGTCTTAAATTGGTTTGAGTCTTACTTGGCAGGTTGAAAATTTCATTAGTTGCAGTAATTATACTTCAAAGACACGTGATATTCTATATGGTGTTCCAGAAAGATCTTTCCTGGGTCTGCTGCTCTTTCGATCTCCATTGCTTCCATTAGGTTAGATTATCTCAAGGGTAATCGTGAGCTACCACAGCCACGCTGATGACACACAACTGTATTTATCAATAGCCAGATGACCCTGACTCTCTTGGCTCACTGACCCCAATGTCTTACTTGTGTTTCTGAGGGGATGAGAAGTAATGTTCTCAAACTAAATGAGGAGAGATCAGGAATCTTAGTGATTGGCACAAATGGATATAATGAGGGTATTAGAAATAAACTTGATGCATTAGGATTAAAAGTCAAGACAGAGGTAAAGAATTAGGGTAACTATTAACTCTGACCGGGATTTTAAATCACACATTAATTATATCACTCGACATTTTTCATTTAAGAAATATAGCAAAAGTTAGACTTTTATAACTTTGCAAGATGCTGAGAAATGAATTCACCTTTGTTTTCAGTCGGCTAGATTACTGTAACGCACCTCTCAGGACCACCAAAAGAGACATCAATTGATTGCAATGAAGGCAGAATGTAGCGCCAAAAACCTTAACATGGAAAAGAAAATCTGAGCACATCACCCCAGTTCTGATGTCACTACATTGGTTACCTGTGTCATTTAGAACTGACTTTCAAATACTGCTGATGGTTTACAAAGCCTTAAATAATCTGCTCCATCTTATATTTCAGAATGTCTTTCACTTTTACACTCCAAATCATAAATTTAGATCTTCAAATGAGTGTCTGATTATAATTCTAAAAGCAAAACTTAACTTAAAAGAAGTGATGAGGTGGCCTTCTGCTGTTATGCACCTAAAATCTGGAATAGCTGGACCGATAGAAATTCACCAGGCTGATACAGTGGAGTACTTTAAAAACTGCTGAAACACATTACTGTAACATGGCTTTCTCATGGCTTCATTTTATTGTAATCCTGATATTCTGAATATGCATTGATTTATCTTTTTTATCATGGCTCTGCACCATACTAACCTCTACTTTTTTGCTGTTCTTTTCCGGTTTTCTGTCGGGGATGATTTGCACCAACACCACCTGATCAAAGCAATCGTATGTCCATACATTCATGGATTGAAGGCCATGACCATCATCATCAATTTCTTCCATGTGAAGCCTGAAACCACGAGGACTGATTGAGGTCATTTGTTAGGAAGACTGGGTGGTCCCCGTGGCCTGGGAACCCCTGCAGAACTTGTTGTTGTTTTTACCAGCCCTCTGAGTTTTTTTTGTCCTCCTGGCCATCAGACTTTACTTTATTCTTTGTTAATTAGTGTTGCCTAATTTTATTTTTATATTTTTCTTTTCTTTATTCTGTAAAGCACTGTGAGCTACATCATATGTATGAAAATGTGCTACAGAAATAAATGTTATTGTTGACATTTAAAAACTTGACTCAGACTATTTCTACTTTTCACGTCTTAGGGGCACGGTGGCAGTGGCAGGCGCTGCTGCCTCGTAGTTTGCATGTTCTCCCTGTTCGCGGGTTTCTCCGGCGCCCGTTTCTCCCGCAATCCAAAGACGTGCAGATTGGTGATTCTCAATGGCCCTAGTGTGCTTGTGTGTGGGTGTGTTTGTGTGTGTCCTGGGTGGGTTGGCACCCTGCCCAGGATTGGTTCCTGCCTTGTGCCCTGTGTTGGCTGGTATTGGTTCCAGCAGACCCCCGTGACCCTGTATTCGGTTCTGTGGGTTGGAAATGGATGGATGGACAGTTTTTAAGAAAGGACCTTCTGTCGTGTTTTCAGTGGTCCGCCATGACAGGTGACAGTTCTCACTTTCTCCTCTAAGTAGACATTGTATTGAAACTTCTGTCGCACCTGAAAGCTTTTCTAGTGACCCGAAGCCCATATTAGTTAAATGCACTTTAATGCTACAGTCTGTGGCTAGCAAGGGATCGTGCAGATTGTGCAAAGCAAAAAGGGCTACTAGCTTAGGGGGCTCATCAGGGCTGCACAGATTAAAAAAAAACAATTGAATAACTTCAATCACTTGCAAAGTTCATTAGCTAATAATTCACAATTTGTATGTTTGCAATATCACCAGGCAGGTCCATGATGATAGTAATATTCGGCAGGCCTACAGTTTATACAAATTTTGGGAGTTTGGAGGCTCAGACCCCTAATTGAGGCACAACACGTCTGTCCGCCTTACAGAGTAGTGAACAATTCCAAAATTGAGACCTTTAGCACTCACATCAGACATGAACGGAAGAAGTTTTAAGGACATCACATGAATGGTGTAAATATACAAATTATCGTAAATAATTTTACTTTTTAACTTTGATTTGATGTCAAAAATTTTTTGAAATTCAAATTGTAAACAGTAAATCATAGAAATTTGTTGTTAAGTTATGGTCCACGTTAGTCTAATATTTGAACAATTTGACGCTTTTATACTCTCGCCAGACAACACCATTTCGCCAGTAGCAGCGGATCCAGCAAACACTATAAGAGTGTTGCTGCCAAACGTAAGTCACCCCCTGCAGCAGGAATTGAAACTTTATCAAAACTGAGCAAACGCCAGGGGTGGAACTGAGAATGCTGATGCTGGTGAATCGTCACAAAAGGCACAAGCAGGTTATGCAGACAGTGCAGGGAGTGAAATTGTTGCAACTACCAAGTCTGTAAGTATAGCGATACAATAGCTTCAGATCAGGTGCTGTCTGCTAAAACCATTAAAAATGGAGAAACTACTAAAGACAAACTAGCAACATATATGACCAAGCAATTTCCTATCGACACAGCAAATTTCTTAGAACCACTGACACCTTCCTTTATGAACTTATGTAAAATGGGTCAATGGTGTAGTCGTATCCTGTCAGCTGGTTTTGTCGCTTTTAATTTGTTATAAATAGAAATGGCTTCATTTTATAGCACAGAACAGTTTCGTTGTCTAGCTTAAGTTATTTTCCTTCACAAAGTTGTTTTTGGAATAAGCAGGTCCACATCTTAAATATACTTATATGACTACTGCTACCCACACCTCCCATATTCCATTCCCACAATTGAATTAATTTCTACTAACTTACAGCAGCTGTAATAAAGTGATTTTAAAAAGTTAGCACAAATTTCATTTAGAGAGCTGGTTTATTTGTCACCAGCGTGTGATTATGATAGTGATGCAGTCGAGGACACCACTGCCTAGCTGGGCCCCTAGGACTCAAGTTGAGAATACATTACTAACAGTTATGCTCAGACAGGAGGGGGCTCACCTCAGGGCGCTGCACGGGGGCCTTCAGCAAGAGAGCTACGCTACTGATTACTACAGTGAGATTTGAAATCTGACCAGATGTAGATGATCTGCAGATGTGGACTGAAATATCACAAACTACAAATGTGCTGCTTACGGATTTGATCAACTCTGACATCAATCTGTTTCAGCTGTTTGAGCTTCACTGTCACATGAACATGTGACAGTAATGACCCTCTAAAATCCAGAGTGGCTGTCACACAGTTTTAAAGGATCGAATAAGTGAATGAAGGGACCACACAATAAAACTGCCAAGACTTGTTAACAACATCACCTCCAGACAGAGGAGCAGCTTCAGTGACAGACTAAGGAGACCCCACACTATGACTCTTCAATTCCACCGGGAGTAAACATTAACATTATACAAAGTTATTGTCTGCTATACCTGCATTTTTATCACTCTTTAATTTAATATTGTTTATTATCATATGCTGCTGCTGGAGTATGGGAATTTCCCCTTGGGATGAATAAAGTATCTATCTATCTATCTATCTATCTATCTATCTATCTATCTATCTATCTATCTATCTATCTATCTATCTATCTATCTATCTATCTATCTATCTATCATATAGTGCCTTTCACATACATCTATCTATCTATCTATCTATCTATCTATCTATCTATCTATCTATCTAAAGAAACCACCCTGGCACACCAACAGAAGCTTAGGGGGCAAACCAATTCAGATCAAACATGGCTTAGTGTGCTCAAAATCTAGAAAAAGAAGACAAAGTTAACATACAAGCTACTGAGTGTTCAGTTAGCTAACTTGGATGTAAAGAAACGTAATGACTATTAGCTAGCGGTTTACTAGATAACGTTTTCAAATAATCTGTCATGGATTCTTGCATTTTATTGCTCTAACAGATTCAGGTGGTGGGCATCAAGCTAGGGGTTTCATTAAAAGGTTAAGCACAATTACGAATAAGAACAACAGGATGGGATGAGACACATAAGTGACCGAAGATTACTGTGACAAACAGGAAAAGGACCAGGAGAGACACGAGGCTTAACAGCACCACACCAGGTCCGTGAAAGTGACAGATAGATAGACAAAGCCGAGGAAGGCACAGCGGATTAAAGAAACCCCAAGCTGCATCCACAAGAAAGCTGGTAGCACACTGAGCCGCAGATGTGAAGCCATCAAATGGACAGTCACAAGGTAGAAATGACATTAAAAAAGTTAAATATGGGGATATGAAGGGCGGAGCGGGCACTCTGATGAGGGTCTCTGACGACTGGCTGCCCAGCTCTCTCTTCTTCTTCTCTTATATGGCACAAGTGTGTACCTGTGCCGTGTGGCTCAATCCACGTCTTCCACTCCACTGACCAGCATGTCTGTGTGGTCTTGTTGATGGTCAAACTCTGACAACAAAATCAAACTGGCCGCTCTGGTGAGAAAGGAAGACCAGATGACAGAGAGAGCAGTTGATGCAGAAAGCGAGAGAAGGAAACAAAATGGGTGTAAAATGACATGGATTTGTCATGTGTGTTATTTATACTTACCTATAGTTAATTGTACAGTTATGCTAATATATATGTGAATATTTATATATCTGTATAAGGGCAGCTCACAACATGAGGCTGGGATTGGAGCTCTAACTTCTCTCTACATGGAGTTTGCATGTTCTCCCCGTGTTACTGTGGGTTTCTTCCAGATGGGTCCGCTTTCTCTCACATTCTAAAGATATGCAGCAGAGATGAACTGGTGTGTTAATGTGGCCTGTGTGTGTGTGTGTGTGACACCAGGTGTTCTTCCTGCCCTGTGCTCGATGACTGCTGGACTTGGCTCCAGCGGCCCAACAAACCTGCCTTGATTTAGTAAATGGATGAATATTTATGTATTTTATTATTGTTCCCTCCTGCACATCTGTTTATTTCTTTATTTTTATATTCTTATGTTTTGTTAGTTTTATGACGGTTTCTGCTTTGGTAAAACGTGTGGATATGTGACACTGTGACAGACAGAGACAGTGTGGGGGTGAAAATGAAGCCCCCTGGAGAGCAGAGCGCTGACTCGAGCCGCACAGCTGTTTAAAAATGGTCAGGCTGATGTGTGACATCGTCTGATCATAGACAGAGGCCAACAAAGGAGCCACACGGACATGCTGGTCAGTCGAGTGGAAGACGGGGGTTGAGCCACACGGGACAGGTACGTACTTGCGCCATATACGAGAAGAAGAAGACAGCACTGGGTAGCCAGTCGTCAGAGACCCTCATCGGAGTGCCCGCTCTGCTCTTCACGTGTTTAACTTTTTTAATGTCCGCACACTCCGCGTTGCTGCTGCTCATTTCTACTCCGTGATTGTCCGCCTGATGGCTGCATATCTGCGGCTCAGTGAGCTGCCGGCTTTTTTAAAGAGGGAAGCTCGCTGTTTATCGGGGTTTCTTTAATCCGCGGTGCCTTCTTTGGCCTTTCGTTACTGAAAGAATGTAAAATACTCCCACCCAGCGGCCCGTGCACGTGCCCACGGACTGACCACTCGTGTCTCTCTGTTTTGCCAGCCGGTCGGTGGTGCCTGCGGAACCTGCTATGATTTGGAGAGAAGCACGAGGTAGTGATGGGCAGCCCGATACTCAGGTTTCGACACTGTGTCGAGCTATCGAAGCATTGGAGATCGAAACACCGCTTCGAGGCCTGCTTCAAATACGCCCGTCACGTGATGTTGAGCACGCTAGCGTAATGACGTCATTGATATCTGCGCAGTCAGCAGTCGATTTAGTTAGTAAATAGTCCGCTGTAGTGCTTTGGCTCAAAGCGTATAAGCGGCTATCTGTGCTATATTGATAAAATACGCTAACCCGAGTTCAAGTCCTAGTTGGGGCTCGCATATGTTGAAATAAGGATTTTATATAAAACAGTTAAGTAGTAGTTGTCTGAAAGTTAACAAATATATTTTGGAGACATTATGAACGATTTACATGGAGCACCTTTTTTCTCGGTGTGGAATCGTGTCCACCAAGAATCTGTAACAAATCGATGAGCATATTTTGCGTAAAGTAGCACGTATTATAACAATCCAGAATCTATTCTACCCCAAGTCGATCATATCAGAGAGGCTAAGAAATGCTTCACTAAAGCCGATGTGGTCATTACACCAGTATATGCTCAAGACATTCCTCATTAAACGTTTTTACTATTCAGTGATTCCCAGATCTGTTGCTGATTTGTATTATTGATTTCCAAAAAGCAATGTGAGTAACAGCGTGTTCTGCATAACTAATCACAACTGTCTTTAACACAGAATCAGCGCCATCAACAGTGTCTTCTGCAATTTTAGGAAAGCCTCGGGATTTCTGCGTTAATGAGACAAAAAAGTTGTAAAGAAACTTTGCGAATTCATCCAGAGGTGAACGTAAAGATCACTCAAGTACTGAGAAGAAGGAGCAGCTGAATAAGCACATCTGGAGCCAAACTTTCAAAAAAGCATCTGACTTTACTTGTGAATTCATCTTATCAAAGGCTGCGCTGGGTAAATAAGTAATCTTCCGAAGTGCAGCACAACATAGTAAATAATTGACGTAAATGGAATTACTGAAAGACTAAGTTTTTGTCGTTTCTGTATTCTTAAACAATCTTCCAGTTACACAATCCTACGCAGTCAATGTCACATTGAATGTTCTCTGCTCCTTAACCTGTCTTGTTACCCAAAGTATCAATACTCAGTTTCATTCAAGGCTTTACCGTGCTTCCCTTCATAGACTAAAACACATTTCCTCTACATACATGTCCAATAACAATTAACTTGCAGGAACGAGACAAAGGACAAGAGGGGAATATTTATGACAAGAGCCTGGGCATCAGGATGAGAATGTTCCTTGTCACCCATTACGTGAGCTTGTCTGCCATCCCTTGGTTACACTGGCACACGTTACACTCGGGGGCAAATGCAATGGAGAATACCGACAATGTACACCTTCAGAAGTGGAATAAATCGACTGTATAAGTAGAATATTTCCGATAAACGATGAATTTTGTTAATCATAAACAATGCAACATAACTATTATATGTGGTGTTACTTTTTATTTATACTCACCAAACGTTACATATCTACATGGGAAATGAACATGGGTAATATGTTTATAATCATTCTCACTAAAATACACTGTCAAAATATATTAATGAGGAAATTGAGATAGATTGGCCTTTAGGAAATATAAAAAAGCGTGTGCGCTGTCATTTAGGACAGAATGCATTGTTAACATGACGCACTCTCTACTGACACGATGTCACGAAAAAAAAAGAAACAGAGCAGTCCATGCAAACTCAAATCCTCCTTGATGTTTGACCTTATGATTAATTGTCAATATCAAATCAATAAAGTCATTTTAAGAAGATGACAAGTCTGCTATAGTCAATTTCATCAACGCTCCTTTTAAAAAGTTTGCTTATACAGAATATAAAACAGAATCTCAATGAAGCGGGACTTGCGAGTAGTAACGAATAATATGTGACACTGAGAAATTATAATTCCTAATAACGGGAACAAGTAAAAACTACGACTTCCTTAAATGGACACTGTAAATGTAGGTATTTCAATAAGTAATTTAGGAGACTTGTGTGTGCATTTCAATATCGATTTAAGAACTATGTAGGCCACCTTTTGTTCTATAAACAGTAGCTCAAGCAGCACTTAACAGTAAATAGTCTAACAGGACAATGACTGACTGAAACGAAGATGCATACCGCAACAATAAAGGTTCACACTGTCATTCTGCATGTTTAAAAGGCTGGTTGGCTGAAACTGTTTATAGCAAATTGTCCCAAGTTGGAAGTGTCATATAGCGATCAGACATGAAAAGACACATTTAGACATCCTGGACAGTAGTTTGTTTTTCTACAATACAAATTCAGTACGACACCAGGGTCTCCAAACACACAAATATGAAGTTTATTACATTTTACAGTGAAACTCTTTACATACACAATATAATTATATGCGTGCCCCTGCCCGACTACGGTGGCCCAACCTTCCCTCGATAGCTCGATTCGCTCACTATCCGTCCAAGCTTGTTAAATGGAGAAGTAGAAAAAAAAACTTTCACAAGAGGAGGATCAGCGACGCGAACCTGAGCGACAGCACCACTGAGCCACCTAATCCGGATAATTAATGAGCTCTACACAACTGAACTACTACTACTGTTCTTACTGCGGCGGATGAAATATGTTGTTGGACATATGCACATTAAAATGGTTTAATTGATACGAGAGTATCATTGTTGTATTCTCCTAATGAAATTTATATTTATAGATGTATACTATATGACGTATGGTTTTGAACAAAATTAAGCGTTCAATATAAAGGTTGCACGATTTACCTAATCTTTATATATATATACATAAAGTTGATATATGACAATATATCTTTGACACTATGTATCAGACAAAGGAAATCACAGCAATCCACAAGAACAATAATTCATTCTCAGCAACTACCTGAATTGTAGCTTAACCATATCAACTGAAATGTGTAATGTCAATATGAATTACAAAATATAACTAGAGAGTTAAGTGTCAGATAGACTCTCAAAATATAGAGGTCAATGCCTTTCAGTGTGCTGAGGCTTCAAAAGATTCAGTAACCAGTGACCATGTCTGCTCGAAGCCCTGTCATGATCCAATCTCAGTAGTACGCATGTCTGAGGCTTCGGAGCCCCGTCAAGACTGTCTGAGGCTTCGGAGCCCCGCCAAGACTGTCTGAGGCTTCGTGCCCGCCATGATGCAATCTCAGTACTACGCATGTCTGAGGCTGCGGAGCCTCCATGATCTCAGTAGCTACGCATGTCTGAGGCTTCAGTAGCCCCGTCATGATCTCAGTAGTACGCATGTCTGAGGCTTCAGTAGCACGGTCATGATCTCAGTAGTACGCATGTCTGAGGCTTCGGAGACCCATTCAAAGCCCGTCATGACGCAATCTCAGTACTCTGCGCAAAGCTTCGACTCATTATTTGTTCAACGAGCTCCCGTTTGAAGTAGGCTACATATGGCATCAACAGAGTTAAAAAACTCGACAGAATTCCCATTGAAATGAAAGTTTGTAGATGATCAATACATGTTAAATGATCGCGTCGATAATACGTGGTGGCAAAAATAAAATTATAAATTATACATCATACAAACGCCGACTTGTTGAATGCATAATGCTGCAAAGAAGAGCTTTAGCAATACGGGTGACGACACATCTCTCACTATAATACTCACATAAATATCCATTCTTCGCCTCATGCAACGCTTTTCATGCAACACTGAACATATGTCATGTAGTATACATCTATTTATAATTGTTTTCGTCTTCAGTACATACATACATTAAAAAACATACATTATATACCATCTTCCTGAAAATGGTGGTGGTGCAGCAGTAGCGCTACGCTTCATAACAAAGCATACGTGGGTTCGGGTCCCACGCCCACTCCCTGTGAATTATGACCCAAAAGAGTCTGATTATTATTTATTTATTTTTTTTTATTAAACAGCAAATTCCAGCGTGGACCAGAAGCAGCAAGCGAGAACACTAGTAAAGATATATCAAATGGAAACGTGCATCTTGTTTTATGTCTATAGCAAAAAAAATATTTGAATTTTGTAGTTGTTGATGGGTTTAGCGGTTTAAATTTTAAATATTAAATTGATAAGGTGGAATGTGTTCTTACTTTGAGTGTTAATGTGTTAGTAACTGGGATTGTGCCTCTATTACTGGAATATTGCTTAGGAATGATACAGACTGGACAACTATATATTTTTGGAAATGTTTTATTATTGCACTGTGCTGTGACTAAAAAAACTTTTTACTGATCACCTGTCTGGACCTTGAAGATGTGTTCACGAGGAAGGGATGCTACTGTTAAAAGCAAATGTTTTTTCAACAGCAGGTCCAGATGTGTTTATCCCGCTGCTTTTTGTTGCCTCAGCACTCAATCTTTAATGCCGACCTTGATATGTGCACTGCTCACATTGGAGTGTCCCGTGTGTGTCTGTGTGCCGGTGACTGATCTGCGTGTGTCTCTCAGCCTCTGATGTGCTCCGGATTAACACCTTTGAATGTTTGGTGCAGCAGAGCAAATTCAACCTGATCTACCACAGTGGGTTTGTTATCACCTTATTCTAGCTTTTCTCAACCTTTAAGTATTTGCGACCCGAAGTTTTCATAACAGTTTTAACCGCGGCCCCCCCTAACATTTTTCTAAATGTAGATGCATATTTGATTATACCTACTTAAATTTTATTGACATTTATCTAACTCTATACAGTATTTATTGTTCTATTATCAGAATGTAGTTTAAGTTCATTTGTTTTGGTTCCAACAGATGTTTTCTTTTTTTCACATCTTCGCGCCCCCCTTTTTGTTACTTGCCCACAGGTTGAGAACCACTGCCTTATTCAGTGGAGGGGTTCATGGACGTCAAATGGCAATGAATAGAAATGCATTAATGTAAATACATGAGCTGTCATCCGCAATTAGACATCACATTTTGATGGCAATTTTGGTGATTCCCGAACAGATCTCTTATGCGATCCTTCCACAGTATCTCTCAAAATTATTTAGTTCAAATTGGTTATAAAGATTTCAATTCTGATCATTTTTTTTATTATTGTTAATTTTGATGAGTCTTTAAGTCAGATCGAACTCGGCTAGCACTACGCTCAGAATTTAAAAAGCAACCACCTTAGTTAGTTGAGCCATTGACGGCGACATTTTTTTGTTGCTAATTCTTTACTTTCGTGCTCCACAAAATATTGTAAAGTATTAAAAAATGAAATATTTCAATACTTGATCGAATAATAACAACTGATTTAAGGATTTCACCTTTTCTTTCTCAAATGTGCTTACCTATATCATGGCAAAGTACAGGGATAAACCTTTATTTTCCGTCTACTCCATTTTAAGTAAGTCAAACCAAAGAAAACATTTAAGGCTATTAAATGTGATCTCAAGAAAAGATGAAGGTTAATTCTAATACTAATAACAGAAGCGATTATAATGATACAGTGCAAAAGTAAATACTAATTGAAAAAGCCGGGAATTCATGAGTGAGGCGCCTTATTTTGTTTAACTCTTGCTATCGTGATAGTGCATTCTGCTTGTCGCTAGTTAGTTATATATATATATTTATATTTTTAGACATCAGACACTAGAAGTTGCTGACGAACCCTTCTCTTTGTTTTCAGTCTGTAGCAGAAAAAATAAAAGTAATAAGAGTTATAACAGACATCATTGAAGTGGATCATGAGTTTGTGTAATGTTAATGAAAATGGCCAGGAGGGGTCACTAGAGGTGAGTGTCAAATGCTTCAAGCTTTGATAAGATTTCCGACACAATTGCTTCAAACGTTTTGATGCTTCATGAGGCTTCACTCTGTCCAACACTAGCACGAGTCACCCGTTGATTTCTTACACACACTTAATGAAATCAATTATGAGATATAACATTCATTAAAATACGCGCAACTTAAAACATTAATTGCTTTTGCATCGCGAGATCCACTTAATTTCTAATTAACTGGGTTGTTCTTTCTTATTATTGACTAAGGGTGAGAAGTCAGCGCTACTTCTCAATTACATCCGGCTGCAGGTCGAACACTCAGCCTTCCACCCCGTCACTACCCGATCCACGCCTGTGTGATTCATGCCCGCAGACATATTGAAAGCCTAACATGCCGTAAAGTGTTCACGCATGTTAAATAGATTGAGCAGCACCGTAAAGTGTGCGATGACATAGTCTATCAATACGCACGCGCGCGCGAATCGGGCCGGCAATGGACGTAGAGATAGAATTACTAGACACCGCACGACCAGCAGCATCGTAACGCCAACATCGCCGCCATATTGCGAGTGGCACTGCTGTGGATTGAAGTAGTGGATAAAGATGCCTCACGCATGTGTTGCTTGGGATTGTACAAACCGCTGTACGCTCCAAACCAGATCGCGGGGGATTATATTTCATAGGTAAGGCTGAACAATTGTTTTGGTTATATTTGGCCATTAGAAAATCCCATTTTATAATCTTTACTTTAGCCATGCCAGGCTAAGCTAGCAAAGCTATGCATTTATGTGCTCAAGTGAGCCTCCAAACAACGTTTTGGTGAAACGTATTTAGTCAGTAACTAGCTGATAACATTTCTCAAGGTTTCCTAAAGAAATCCACCTCAGGAAGCAGTGGGAGGGTAGCCCTTAGACAAGATTTTGAAAAAGCTGTCATGTGACGCGTCGTGGTAGTTTGGTAACAGATGCTGTACCGGCATTATATGATCAAAGCTACCACTTACATTAAAAACAAAGGAGGTTTGATGATTCCTTCTAAAGGGTACAGTCAAGGTGGTCAAAGTAGCTGGCGTGTTATCCGACCGTAGACATTAGGGCAAGCTGTCAGTGCATCTTTGATAAATCAGTTTGTTTGGGCTGATATTGCTTCAGATGATGTGTTTTTATCTCAAGGAGCACATTGAGCAAAAAAAGTTTGAAATTGACAGCCATCATTTTATGCTCATGTCTTTAGTTGTGTCTGTCTTCCACAAACTAAGGCTGCACCATATTGTCAGACTGAATACTCTCAAATTACAGAGCGGCAACAAATGGAAAAAGCTATGTGAGACAGTTCTGTTTCAAGGATTTCAGATCCTATTCTGTATATATTTAAGTAACCACATTGTGTTTGCATGTCTTTGTGTGTGTGTGTGTATGTGTGTGTGTGAGAGAGGCTAAGAGAGGAATGAGTGAAATGGTTTCAGAAATTATTAAGCCAATTTGTTTACAATACAATAAAATTATTTATTTTTGTCATCGAGTGTATCATTTCACTGTTAAAGAAAGACAGACAAAGATAACTGGCAGTTACAAAATTCACAATTGGTACGCCAGTTTGAAAAGATAAGTTTTGAGGGTAGTTTTAAAATGTGTTATTGAATTGAGCTGACAAATATTAGAGGGAAGAGAATTCCCAAGTTGAGGAGCACAATGAGAGACGCTCAAGCTCCCATAGAAAAACAACATTTATTTATATAGCACATTTTCATACAAATAATGTAGCTCAAATTGCTTTACAGAAGGCTGGAGAGAAAAATTAAAATCTGCAGGGTTCCAGACCATGAGACCACCCAGTCCCCTCTGGGCATTCTACATAACATAAATGAAACAGTCCTCTTTGTATTTAGGGTTCCTTTGGAAAGACTTGATGATGACGGTCACATGGACTTCTGGCTGTTAATCCATCAATGTAGGGACATCATGGTGCTTTGATTAGGTGGTGATGGCGCAGATCGCCACCACAGAAAACTGGGAAAAATAACAGAAGAGAGAGTAGGGGTCAGTATGGATTTTAGAGCCACCATGAATAGTTATGATAATAAATTGAATATACAAGAGTATCAGGATTAAATTAAAGTGAAGTTATGAGAAGGCCATGTTAAAGTAATGTGTTTCAGCCGTTTTTTAAAGTGCTCCACCGTATCAGCCTGGCGAATTCCTATTGACAGGCTATTCCAGATTTTAGGTGCATAGCAGCAGAAGGCCGCCTCACCACTTCTTTTAAGTTTAACTCTTGGAATTCTAATCAGACGCTCATTTGAGGATCTAAGGTTATAATTTGGTATATATGGTGTCAGACACACTGATATATAAAATGGAGCAAATTATTTAAGGCTTTGCAAATCATAAGCAGTATTTTAAAGTCAATTCTGAATGACACAGGTAACCGGTGTAGTGACATCAAAACTGGAGAAATGTGCTCAGATTTTCTTTTCCTATTTAGGATTCTAGCAGCTGCATTCTGCACTCGTTGCAAACGATTTATGTCTTTTTTTGGGTAGTCCAGAGAGGAGTGCATTACAGTAATCTAGTCGACTGAAAACAAACACGTGAACTAATTTCTCAGCATCTTTCAGTGATATAAGAGGTCTAACTTTAGCTATGTTTCTTAAGTGAAAAAAATCTGTCCTAGTGGTCTGATTAATATGTGATTTAAAAAAAAAAAATGACTTCCGTCTTGACTTTTAATCCTAATGCATCAAGTTTATTTCTAATAACCTCATTATATCCATTATTGCCAATCATTAAAATTTCCGTTTTCTCTTTATTTAGCTCGAGAAAATTACTACTCTTCCATTTAGAAACAAAAGTAAGACATTGTGTTAGTGAAACAACAGTGTCAGGGTCATCAGGTGCTATTGATAAGTACAGCTGTGTGTCATCAGCATAGTTGTGGTAGCTCACATTGTGCCCTGAGATAACCTGACCTAAAGGAAGCATGTAGATTGAAAAAAGCAGCGGACCCAGGATAGAGCCTTGTGCAACACCATATCGGATATCATGTGTCTTCAAGTTGTAATTACCACAACTAACAAAGAATTTTCTACCTGCCAGGCAGGATTCAAACCAATTTAAGACCCTGCCAGAGAGGCCCACCCATTGACTAAGGCGATTTCTAAGAATATTGTGATCAATGGTGTCAAATGCGGCACTCAGATCTAAGAGGATGAGAACAGATAAATGACCTCTGTCTGCATTTACCCGCAAGTCATTTACTACTTTAACGAGTGCAGTTTGTGTGCTGTGATTTGTTCTAAAACCTGACTGAAATGTATAAAGAATAGCAGGTTTATTGAGGTGGTCATTTAACTGCATAATGACTGCCTTCTCTAGAATTTTACTTAAGAAAGGCAGGTTAGAGATGGGTCTAAAATTTTCAAGAGCAAAGGGGTCAAGATTATTTTTCTTGAGTAGGGGTTTAACTACAGCAGTCTTAAGACAGTCTGGGAAGATCCCTGTATCTAATGACGAGTTTACTATGTCAAGAATATTATCAATTAGCATGCCTGATACTTCTTTGAAAAAACTTGTTGGTATTGGGTCAAGGACGCAGGTGGAGGGTTTCAGTTGAAAGATTATTTTATGTGAATCAGGTAAATTTATCCTGGTGAAAGAATTGAATTTGTTTATAACAGCGTTATGGGGCTTAAGAGGATCTGCAGTGTTGGGGAGATCTACTATA
Source organism: Polypterus senegalus (assembly GCF_016835505.1). NCBI lineage: Eukaryota > Metazoa > Chordata > Cladistia > Polypteriformes > Polypteridae > Polypterus > Polypterus senegalus. The sequence goes on from NW_024384993.1 coordinate 34,648, forward strand.
TTATTTCTAATATCATTAATTTTTTGATTAAAAAATACAGCAATAGCCTCGCAGGTTTCACTGGAAGTATTTTGGAAGCATTCCATTGAGTGACCTGGATTTAGCAGACAATCAATTGTAGAGAATAAGGCTCTGGGATTACTAGCATTGTTATTTATAATTTTAGGGAAATAGCAACACTTCTCAAGACGGACTGTGTTATTTTATTCTGTTATTTTAACCTTCAATATCTCTTAGTGAATAGTTAGTTTAGTTTTTCTTCATTTACGCTCAGCTCTCCGGTATGGTCTCTTTAAATCAGACACTCTTTGTGTCTTCCATGTTATAACAATGCTAGAAGATTTTTTTAACTGTCTTTTCAGGTGCAACTATGTCAATGGTAGCTCTCACCTTAGTATTACATTTTTCTACCTTAATATTTACATTTTATTTATTATTTACATTACCTCACTATCATAGTTAGCACTGTAAATGGACTGATTGCTTAGAATGTTTGTAAGTTTTAAAGCTGCTGATGAATTAAAGAAGCGTTTTTTTAACCATATGCTTCTCATGAATGTTTTCTATCAATATTTCTATATTAGTTAAAGAAAATGGTCTGATAGACCGATATCAATGATCTGCTTTAAATCAACTTTTAGTCCTTTGGTAATTACTAAGTCTAAAGTATGACCTGCTTTATGTGTAGGCTGACTAACGAGCTGTCTTAAATCAAAAGAGTCCAGGAGGTTCATGAATTCTTTTACTTTTTGGTCACACTGATTATAGATATGAAAGTTAAAGTTGCCGACTATTAAGAGTGTGTCATAGTTCATAATTATAATTCATATTAACTCTGAGAATTCCTCAAAGAAAGATGCGTTAAATTTAGGAGGTCTATACATGGATAACATTAGAATGTGAGAATCTCCATAAATAACAATGGCAAGATACTCAAATGACTTGATTTTGCCAAAACTGACATCTTTACACTTTAGCCGGCTCGAGTAAATGTTTGCTAAGCCGCCACCCTTCTTTCCCCTAAAAGTGTAATCTGGAGATCGTTGATAAAAAACATCTTGTTGGTTAATGCTCTAACATTTAATAGTGCCATATTTAAAGTTTCGGAGGAGCAAAGCTGAATTCTATGTCCGTTATTGGTATTTGGAAAAGAAACTGAGTTATTTTTTTTAGGGCCGCTCTGTTTTTAATTTAATCTTTAATCTGTTTTTATAGTTTATATATATATATATATATATATATATATATATATATATATATAATATATATATAGTATATATATATATTGTTCATCTAAAGTAGTAATTTTAATTAAATTATTAGTGTTTATGCCAAGACTGCCTAGATTTTTTATGTGCACTAAATTAGTTATTTGAGTATTAATGTAGTGCACTTTTACAGAAGACTTTGTTAAGCAATTATTATCTCCTAGCAAAGCATTAGTATTATGGAAGGGTAACAGTAGAAATAGACAATCAAGAGAGACAAATTACCTTAACCTTAATAGAAGAGAGTTTGACATGTGGTGCAGAAAGTCGAGCTGCAGATGAGGATCTGAGTGAGCGAGAGGAGTGTAAGTCTGGAGGAGATCAGTGAGGTTATGGAGAGCTTTATATGTTCAGAGTGGTATTTAGTATTGTATTCTGTAGTTAACAGGGAGCTAGTGAAATTGAGCGAGATTCAGTGCAATATGTTCAGTGGATTTAGAAAAGCAGGTTATTATCCTGGCAGCAAAATTTTGAAGAAGTTGTGATGGATACGTTTTTGTGGGATGTCAGATAGAATAGCATTATAGTAATGTACTGTAGATTATTTAAATGAAGTTAAAGTTTTATCTGTATAATATAATAAACATATTTTGCTGCATTTCATCTTAAAAATGATATCTTCATCATATGTAAATACGACTTTATAAAGTGGAGCAGGTTGTGCGATATTATAACTGTAGTGCAAGTTTACAGTGAGGCAATTGTACTTATAAGTACAAACAGTTCTACAAGGAGCAATTGACTGAGTGCGTTTAAAGTTCTTGGGATGAAACTGTTTCTGAACAGCGAGGTCCATACAGGAAAGGCTTTAAAACGCGTTTTGCGTGGCTGAGACAGTGTGTCCTTGAAGCTGTATACCGGTAATTCTCTTTCTGAACAGCTGCTGCTGTGATGCATACTTCGATACAGTGATATAAATACTCGAGTGGTGCAGTGAGAGTAATATGGAAAAGATGATCCACTGTGGCAACTCTAATGGGAGCAGCTGAAAGAAGAAGAAGGTGCAGTGAGAGTAACAATGCTAAAGCAGTTTTGGTATTTGGAATACTATGGCTATTCCCTGGACCATTATATTGTTACAAGTTAATTACAATCAGATGCGTTACACTAATAAACAATATGCGGTTAGTTTCAGTGTATTTATAAAGCCGCATCAGGAAAATAAGGAGTAACCACACAGGAGCAGTAGCATTGCTTTGACGCTGGGTGCCACCAGTTTGCAAAACCGAGCGGAGAACTTGCATATGACAAGGTATGAGGTACCGTGGAAAAGTGCGTGGCTTTACGCCAAGTGTAGGTTTTATACATCGAATTTGAACGTGGAAAAGTTCTTATGCAAAATTTTGTGCGCGCACCGTTTATACACAAGGCCCCAGGTCTTTTTGTGTTGCTGTGTTCACCAGTGCTTGCTTTCTTTCTCAGGATGTACCAAACTGTAGATTTTGCCACTCATAATATTGTAGCAATTTCTCGGATTTTTTTTTCTGTTTTTCGCAGCTTAAGGATGGCTTCTTTCACCTGCATGGAGAGCTCCTTTGAACGCATGTTGTCTGTTCACAGCAAAATCTTCCACATGTAAACACCACACCTCAAATAAACTCCAGGCCTTTTATCTGCTTAATTGATAATGACATAACGATGGACTTGATCACACCTGCCCATGAAATAATCTTTTGAGTCAATTGTCCAATTACTTTTGAGCCCCTGAAATGAAGGGATTGTGCTAACATTTTTATGCAATCGTTTTGTTCAACCCACTGAATTAAAGCTGAAAGTCTGCACTTCAACGGCATCCGAGTTGTTTCATTTAAAATTTATTGTGGTACAGAACCAAAATTAGAAAATAAATAATCATTTTCTTTTGTTGAACCAATGGCTTCATACTTTTGATTCCTTCAGCATCTGACCTGATTGCACAATTGAGAATAAATTAAAGAATTTTAACAAGTGGACTGTCACAGTTAACACTAAGGACTGGGGCAATCAGCAGCATGTCATGCAAAACAGTGTTAATTCTTTTCTTTTGTTGAAAAAGGACCATTTATTTATATAAAACTGGTTGGCTACTTTAGGTTTTGTAAATCTGAGACAAATGGCAATTGTATAAATAACAATTGATATCTAAAGATATTTTTAAACAAACACAGTTTGTCCATAGAAGGAAACTGCAACAATAGATCAGAATGAAAGGGGACTTTATATAATTTTTACATGAGTGGAAAAATAAAATCACTACATACTTGTATAAATATATATATAATGACAAAAGTGTCATTTAAATTAATACAGGTAGACACGGAGGCCAGGTTTTCTGATGAAAAAACAATAACATTTAAAACAGTATTGTTTACATACAACAGATTTTGGCGAATCATTTAAATGCAATTATTTCTATCCATTTATACACTAATAATGGCAATTATTAAAAAAAATATATTATTATTAAATAATTCCTCCCATATAAGTAGCATTTCTCGGGCTGCCTTCTTCTACCTCCAAAACATTTCTAGACTTCGTCCTGTTCTATCCGCCGAAGGGATGTTCGACTAATGCCACTCTCAAGTGACATGCGGCGAGTGCTACGCTGTGGGCTCTTGCTGAATGAAGCTAGGACAGCCACTGATGTTTCTTCATTAGTGACAGTTTTTATGCGTCCACATTTTTGCAAATCCAACACTGAACCAGTTTCACGAAACTTAGCAAGCAGTTTGCTAACTGTAGCATGGGAGATGGGTGGTCTCATAGGGTGTCTTGCATTGAAATCTGCTGCAATGACCCGGTTACTGCATTCACCAGACATCAACACAATTTCTATCCGCTCCTGACGTGTTAACCTCTGTGACATGTCAATGGCTGTAAACAAAGAGAAACTTGTAAATAACTCATGAAAGAATAAAGTTACGTTAAAACCAAGCACACCATTGTTTTTCTTGTGAAATTCCCAATAAGTCTGATGTGTCACATGACCCTCTTCCTATTGAAAAAACAAAAGTTGGATCCAAAATGGCCGACTTCCTAATGGCCACCATGGTCACCACCCATCTTGAAAAGTTTCCCGCACATATACTAATGTGCCACAAACAGGAAGTTAATATCACCAACCATTCCCATTTTATTAAGGTGTATCCATATAAATGGCCCACCCTGTATATTCTTCATTGGGACTGGCGTGAAGGATAGAATAATTAAACATGTACTATGAAGATATTTCAATGTTCCTTAAACATTTTGAAAAATCGGCCTAAGCTTACAGATGGCTTAATCTCTATTACAGAGCTGATTGTGTGGCGATCGGTTACTTGGAGAAAGAAAAGCAAGGACAGCAAAGACTCCAATATATATTGAATATAAAACAGAAAGAGAAAATAACGACACAGCTAAAAACGCAGCGGCAAATTTCGACAAAAGTTAAACGCTTGTGTCATGAATACGAGGCGGCTATGCAGTGTCCGCAACAGATGTGGCCATCCACCGTGCATAAGATAGCATATTGACATTGGACTTAGAGCCCATGAGTACTGCTGCAATAAATAATTTCATCGAAGGTCGTACTCAATCACTGCGCCGTGAAACCCATGTTTAATAACGTGCTTTAACTATCATCATGAAAATAATATCACGTATACATCTCAGTATTTTAGTTATTCAGAGAGCTGTAATATCATGAATGTAATGGATTATGTGTCCTGTCGGAGGAAGAGAGCCGGTTTAAGAAGCACGTAGTGATTCACACACATAGAGCACATAGAAGATCACATACAAAACAAAGCATTTAACGTGCTACTTTAATTACGATGTGATTTGAGAAACTGGTTAATTAAACGATTTTAAGATGAAGTTTATGATGTTATACTTTAATGACAAAATGAACTACATGATTAAAGTGGAAATGTCGAAATTGTAGTTGACATTTCATGCTTTTTCCCCCACTGTGTGCCTTTTTTTTTCTCTGTACCCTAATAAGCTTTCATATGACACTCAGACAGTGAGCTACAACTCGCCTTTTCACGGTGATTTTGATACAGTATGTGACTTCTTTTTTATTTCCAGCACTGTGCGATTTTGTGAACGTGAGCTTTCAAGTTTCTCCAACACGTTATGTCACTCGATAAAATTCCTTTTGTTGATTATACCATTGTGTAATTAAACAAATGGTATGTTTTTCCTTTGCCTCCACTTGGTATTTGCTGAAATTCTTATATTTTCCCCCGTGCCCTTTGCTTAAGGGCGATTTATAATGATTTGCATATTCAAAGAGGCGTAATTCTGGGAGGGGTTTGGGCGTTACATAAAGCGCATGCACGAGCGTTACTTTTCACGCTGATCGGGATTTATGTAGCGGAAGAACATGGAAATTGGAGTATGCACAGATTCCTGCATCTGGAGTTTTCTGTGCGTAAGCACATTTCGGCTTTTGCGCTTACGCCATGTTATAGTGCGAATTCTACGCACGGCGTTATACATGAGGCCCCTGGTCGTCCATGGAAGACAAAAGTGGTGGATGATCGCAGAATCATTTCCATGGTGAAGAGAAACTCCTTCACAACAGCCAACCAAGTGAACAACACTCCAGAGGGTCGGCATATCAATATCCAAGTCTACCATAAAGAGAAGACTGCATGAAAGTAAATACAGAGGGTGCACTGCAAGGTGCAAGCCACTTGTAAGCCTCAAGAATAGAAAGGCTAGATTGGACTTTGGTAAAGAACATCTAAAAAAGCCAGCACAGTTCTGGAGAAAAATTCTTTGGACAGATGAAACCAAGATCAACCTCTACCATAATGATGGCAAGAAAAAAGCATGGAGAAGGCGTGGAACAGCTGATTATCCAAAGTATAGCACATCATCTGTAAAACACGGTGGAAACAGGCGTACATTACTGTCAGTGGCACTTTGACCTAGTGTTTATTGATGATGTGACACAGGACAGAAACAGCCAAATGAATTTTGAGGTGTTCAGAGACATACTGCCTGCTCAAATCCAGCTAAATGCAGTCAAATTGATTGGGCGGCATTTCATGATACAGATGGACAATGACCCAAAACATACAGCCAAAGCAACCTAGGTGTTTATTAAAGCAAAAAAGTGGAAAATTCTGGAATGGTCAAGTCAGTCACCTGATCTTAACCCAATTGAGCATGCATTATACTTGTTGAAGACTAAACTTCAGACAGAAATGCCCACAAACACACAGCAACTGAAAGCCGCTGCAGTAAAGGCCTGGCAGAGCATTAAAAAGGAGGAAACCCAGCATCTGGTGATGTTCATGAGTTCAAGACTTCAGATTGTCATTGCCAGCAAAGGGTTTTCAACCAAGTATTAGAAATGAACATTTTATTTCCAGTTATTTAATCTGTCCAATTGCTTTTGAGCCCCATGAAATGAAAGGATTGTGTTAAAAATGCTTTAATTGCCTCACATTTTTATGTGTTTTATATGTGATCGAGACAGTTTTCTGAGGTTGGGAGAAAAAATACCAAAATAGGCCAATACCTCATGATCACTTGGCAAAGGCACAGCAGATCAGAGCAGAGGTTGAGATGGAGGATTGTAGGAGAGCGGGCAGCAGGACCAGCCCCTACTTCAACATGGCACACATCCTTCCTTCTTCTTTAATTGCTGCCCCATAACACAACAAGACTCTTCTACTTCACTGTAACTGTTAAAAACATAAATGATGTTCACTCTCTGAGTTGAAACATTAATAAAGTTTACACTTCTTGTTCTGCCTCCTTCCTTGGTACACCAGCAGATCAATTATTACCAAAGTAAACCTTCACAATAGATATAGTTCTGCTTAAAGTCCAACTAATAATAATAATTACTGTATTTTTGTTGGATTTTGAAACAACTCAGACTTAATTGTTATTATATGTAGCATCATTTTTTTTTCTTTTACATTATGCATACAGTAGACATTGTGTTACAATCTCTGTATATCTGAATTTCTAATGTGATTTGCTCAGGTGTCATTACTTACTTGAAAACAAATTTGTTTTTCTCTCCTGCCTTAGTTTTGTTTAAATTTAAAATTAAGTCTTGGTTCTTTCAAAATCCAACAACAAAGCACAGTAACTTAGGTAAATAAATGTTATTTTACAAAACTGGTGGTACTGATGCACCTCAGTCTCTGTGTTTGTGAGGATTCACACTCTGAGGCTTTCCTGTCTAAAATTTAAAAGCTGTGTTAGTTACTGGACACAGTGAGCACACATAGAGTACAGTATTCAAGGCAGTTAAATATTACAGATCAAGTAATAAATATGGGGAGGCTTTGCAGGAATTGTGCATAAATTACTTCTGAAACTAAAAGCCTCAGTAGTCTTACCTGAATAAGTAGCAAATCTAACATCAACTGCACATCATCTCGAACTGGAAATCTTTAAAGCAGAAGAAAAGAACATCCAGTTGTGTCTCGGAATGTGGGTACACTGGCGCCTGTTCAGCCACTTGGAAGGCTGGTTACCACCGGGAATCCTGTAGGGTCAAGAAAAACAAATACAATGAAGGGGCATTGTACTTCTAACTGCAGCAATAAGAAAGAAGTTATTTCTGAGGAGCAAGCCTTCTCCATTATATTCAGTTAAAAGTGTTTGTGTGTGTACTCCTCCTAAACCAACAGCTTAAATGATAAGCTAATGACAAATGTCAACAGCAGGTGCCCAGCCTGTCATTGTGCCACATCAGACGCACACCACACTTTTCTGATGGCTTTGGACATCATACATTTTAAAATTGCCTGTTTTCTGCCATAGAATTTTTTTCTACCAAACAAGGATAAAGAAATCCAATTCAAAATAGCCAACTAACAAATTAATTCATAAGTATGACATTGATATATCGGCAGAATGTAGTTTATGCACAAATGAAAAGAAATCCCCTCTCGCATTTCTTTTACTTCTGCTCCTATTCCAAAATGTTTTATAAAGATTTATTTCTGTTACTGTCTTGAATGACAAAACAATCTCTCAATGTTTAATTCTTGTTCTTCTTCTGTATACAGTTTTGAAGACAAAATATTAGAAAATACAGTAACTATGGCTTCCTTGCTTCGTAAATTTCCTATTCATAAGTGTAAAGTTCAGAATGTTAGACCCTCTGTTACATCTTTATGTATGGACATTAATATGCTAGAAATAGCTTTTAAAAATGGAAAACACACTAAAATAATTAAAACATGTAAGATTCTGATCTGCATTATTAAAAATGTGTAATGCTATTATCTGCATCTTGCTTTCTTCAAATAACTTAGCTGTTGCTACTCTTGTATATAATTTACCCTTTATTATTATATATTTGTTAACTTTATTATGGAAAAACTATTGTAATGATGTAATCTGATATCAACAGAATAAAAATACTGAGGGCTTTATGGGCACAATTTACACCCGTCGAGTGTCAGATGTGCACTTCTAATTCTATTCCTAATTCAAAACCTCTGTTATATTGTTTTCCTTAATTATTAGCATGCCGTTCACTCTTGAAGATAAAAATGTAAACAAATGTTAAAAGAAACACACCACCAAGTGCTAATAGGGTGTTATGAAAGAAATACATCCATTAACCCAAAAACGGAAAATGCTGCGACTTTCACATTTAAACCATAAGATTACGAATGTCATATTGTAACTAAAAATGAAAATCCTTATTGCCTTTTCATCAATACGATGTACTTACAAAAAGCTATACGTATCTATACTAATAAAAGGCAAAGCCCTCACTCACTCACTCACTGACTCACTCACTCACTCACTGACTCATCACTAATTCTCCAACTTCCCGTAGGTAGAAGGCTGAAATTTGGCAGGCTCATTCCTTACAGCTTACTTACAAAAGTTGGGCAGGTTTCATTTCGAAATTCTATGCCTAATGGTCATAACTGGAAGGTATTTTTCTCCATTAACTGTAATGGAGTTGAGCTGGAATGACGAGGGGGGCGGAGTTTCGTGTGACATCATCACGCCTCCCACGTAATCACGTGAACTGACTGTCAACGAGTGCATAGAAAACCAGGAAGACCTCCAAAAGCGCTTAAGAAAACATGCATTATATAATTGAGAAGGCAGCTAAACAATAAGAAGCGAGCGAAAGTGACATATACTACCATATTCATGAGTGCTGCTACCTCGAAAGAAAGCAAGGTGTAAACCTAAACTTTAAATTAAGTTCATAGACAGGCTACCGCTGCATGCTTTCACATGCCCACAGGTAATGCGGGATACAAGTTTAATGAGAGGACGCAGGATATAAACGAGAGTTTTGATCACTTTGTAACTAAGTTAAAATTGTAGGTGAAGGGGTGTGCTTATGCAAATTCCGAGAGACTGTGTTTGTGGGGATTGACAGTTAAGGCGGTGGGGAGTCACGCCATCATCTCCCTCCCATTCATCCCATTTCACTCTGAGCTGAGCTCTCGCTAACGCCGCCTTCCAAGCAACTTCGCCAGACTGCCACCAAATACTCACAGAAAAATCCACAAGTTAATACACACGCTGTCTCTAGAGTTTCTCCACACTGAATCCTCCAGGCACTACTTACAAAAGGTTACATTGACAATCGTGTTACGCTATTTTTAAAATCTTTCCTTTTCTTAGCACAAGCACAGCTGAGAAGCTTTGATGCATGTGCTCCATAACGCTAAAAATAATGCATTTAATCACACTTTGCATTACAAGCAAAGGGGAGCTTTTGTCAATGCATGATTTCCTGGTACACCGATTACATTGATCAGCGAATCCCGATTCATTTTACCCTCGCACCACCTTAGTTTGAGAAGAAGTATGAAAAATATGAGGTTAACACAGAAAACAGATCACCAATTCAAGCTTTATGAATAATCGATTCGCCATCAATAATTGTTTTGGTAAAGCCATCCTCCTTCCATTTTATAATTTTTCCGCCATTAGCCATGATTAAATGAACGGTAAAAAAGTAAGAGCAAAGCGAGGGTGACTTATTTAGGCAGGCATATATATGACAGCAACACTCATGACAATGTCAATCATGTTACGCTATTATTAAAATGTTTCCTTTTCTTTTCATTACTTTAACACACTACTTCTCCGCTGCTAGGCGCGGGTATTTTGCTATATATATAATATATGAATGACCTCCAAAGAGCGCTGAGACTTTTGATATCATGAACGGTGTGCAAAAGGGGTCTCCTGCCCAGCAAAAGTCGAGCAGCCAGCGCATAGCTGTGCCGCCTTTGAGACGCTGACTGCGCTTCTGCCTTAAGTCAAAGTGAGCACTTTTAATTTTTTCATCCTCCCCGCGCTATAGCCCAGACAAGTGCAAACACGGACCCCTTTTCTACACCACGGCAAAATAATATTAAGGCGATTCACACTTTCTTTGCACGATACGATTATGAGGTCCTCCAACTCGATTATGAAGACACGCACACGAGTGAGGACTGACAGTGCCATCACAGCCGATTAATGGCGGGACGCCTCACCAGTCTACACAAGACCCACCGCGACTGTCCCCAAAAGGCGCATCATAACGCCAGCTTAACACATCTCTATACTATATAAAAGAAAAGGCAACTTTCCTTTCTTTACACCTTTTTCCTTTTATCCCAAACCAAAGCCTCTCTCTTAACACTGCAGAGGACACAAAACTAATTTTCTTTAAATGCCGGTAAGGCACATTACCAGAGGCACAAATTTGAACGCTCACATAGAAAATGTAATTTCTATACCACAGCCGCGTAGCGCCTTTCAAAAGGGATCTACTACCGAGAGATGATCCATATACATTTTAGCTGCTGTTAGTTACTTACCTGTTGTGTTACACAGTCTTTAAAATGTAGTTTACCCAAACCACTCCAGTAGTGCTCAATGTACCTGTACTTTTAAAACGTTAATGTTTTACTGTTTAATAACTTATAGACTATATTTTATTATTTTTCCCTTGCACTCAGTGACCAAAGCTATACACACACATATAGACACATACAAACATACACACAAGTATATGTATGTGTATATATATATGTATGTATGTGTATATATATATATATATATATATATACACACACACCCCTATCTATATTATATATACACATATATATATATATATATATATACACACATATATATATATACACACATATACATATATATAATGTATGTGTGTGTGTGTGTATGTATGTAGATAGGTATATATATATATATATATAGATATATATATATGTATATATATATGTATATATGTAGATATGTATGTGTATGTATGTGTGTATGTATGTGTGTATGTATATATATATGACAATCATGTTACATTATATTTAAAATGTTTCCTTTTTTTTCATAACTTCTTTAACACATGACATCACAAGCCGGGTATTTTGTTATATATATATATCACAGCGACACTCATAACAGTGACAAAACAATTACATTAAAAATCATGTTACGTTATTTTTAAAATTTTTCCTTTTCTTTTTCATAACTTCTTTAACACACTACTTCTCCGCGCCATGCGGGTATTCTACTAGTCCATTATAAAGTTCACAGACATGCGTCGATTTAATTTTGTCCTCTTCATTTGAATGGAGTTAAAATTTTCAGATGACAAATCTTCTTCCAAGACGTTAGAAAATTCAAAAGTTGCCATGTTTTCCAGCAAGAAATTCACTTACAGATGGAGTTAAACGTCAACACAAAAATGATCGTAAGTGCAATTCAAACCTGACAAGTGACTTGTAGTCATAAAACATTAGACATGCAGAACAAATCAGACAGCGCCATGAAGTGAATTTAATTACAGAGAGCGTGTGCAAGAGACTAATCGATGGGGACTCTTTTCACAAAATAAAAACGCAGATTGGGCAGGGTCGATAGTAAAGCTCTGTGCATATGTGCTCATGCGCAGCAGGTCAGGTTGTCTTTGTGCACATCCGCCTGTAAACAGCCAGGCACTGCAGACGGTAGTGACACGCCATATTAATCAACCAGGCCAGTCTTCTTTGGCTGAAAAGTAAAAGCAGTGGCCTCCTCCATATGCGGTTTCCAACATGAGTTCAATCTGGCAGTTCCCATTAGGCTAGTGACAGAGTACAGATTAAACAAAATGATTTTTTTTTTTTTTTGGTAACTGATGTTTTATAGTATTTGAAATTGAAAAACACTTAATTCTCACTTAGTGGATCTGTGCAGAATTTTTTCCAAACCTGGCAGGATCTAATAAATAACATTTTAGAGTAAGTTTTTTAAAAAGCATTGAGGAAGCAGATTCTTCCTGCTTTTCTTTTTCTTCTTCATTTATCTGTATTCACTTATTAATTCATCTATTTACTTTTTTTTTAACTAGCTAAGTTTTGCTTCTGGCCATGCTGTCTTTCCTCAGGAGTGAGGGTTGATTTGTTTTCAGTCCTATTTTTATAAAAATGTATCTATTTGTATGTAATGTTGTGTGATTCAAAAAATCAAAAAATAAAAATAGTTAAAAAACTCTACTTGTCTATAAGCTAAAAATATTCAAGAGACAGTATAAAAGATACCACGTTTCCTGGGGTTGAGTCTAGTTCACGAAAGTGATGAGCATTTTTGTTAAGGGGGCACGTATTTAAATTTCAGCCCTTTTACCCATGTCATCGGGCAGAGAGGCTGAGAGATGCCGCATGTTAGAGTTAACAAAGCCAATGGTCATCACAACAGTACAGATGGCAAGATGCTCCCCATTGAACGCTTTTTGTAGTCGGTGATTTTTAGATTTTGAAATGATACCGATTGTTGATTTCCAAAATCCAATGCAAGTAAAAGTGTGGCGGAACTCATTGCAAAAGTCATCAAAACAGCATCAGTGCCATCAACAGTGCAGTGACGCGTGAGGTTCATGGCTGGTGAGGCACTGACTCTTCAGAGGAGATTTAAAATGTATTAAACCCAAAAGAGCAGTCCGAATGCACATTGACTACTGGGTTTTGTTTCATATCCATAAGCATTCTTTACTCACACATATAAGGAACACTTCAAGATGAAATGTGACATTTATAGCGAGAGAGTACATTTGCTCCTCACCCATGTGTTCTAAATTTGTTTTGAAGTTCCACAATCCATACCTATCAGTACAAATGAAAGTATAGAGTGGTGTACAAACAAAAAAGGATTATGACTAGGGCTGCACGGTAACAGAAAAAATGATTATCACGATTATTTTGCTCAAAATTTTTATCACGATTAATAATGACGATTATTCCTTTGGTAATGAACTTTTTTCACTTGTGTATTCTTATTGCACTTTACAGCCACAAATAAAGAAAAATAAACAAACCGAACATATTTAGAATGGAGAGTTTTTCTTAGCTGTGGTAAATAAATAAAATTAAACTGCCTCTTTTACATCAACTTGTAATAAAAATCAAATAAGAATAAAAAAATTTTACAACATGTTACAGATTTTTGGCTAAGAACACAAGCCTGTCAACTTGATCGGGCTTTTAGGGAAGACCGCAAGCAAGTAACTACATTTCCACCGAGCTAAAAGCCCTCTCTGAAGGAGAGCTGTGCTGTGGTGTTATGGGTCCACAGCTCGCTGAGCAAAGCCATTTTAAATAAATGATCACCCGCCGCTGTTAACGAGGGACGCGGCCATTGCGGCCGCTGGAGATCCGTAATGTGGGCTTTTCACCTAGTGCACAGGTGAGGAACTGCCCACATTCGTGATTGTTCCCTGGCTAATGCTGCAGCTGCTGTGGCCCCTCGCATTTTAAAAGCGTAGTCGGTTGGGAAAGAGAGGGAAATCGAAAAGAACGAAAGGAAAGAGAACGGAGGTTACCGGAGAAGGAGAGAGAGCAGGTCGGTGAGAGAGAGCGACGAGCGCATGGAGCTGGCGAGGCCTGGGTGCTTGAGCCCACACCCAGGCGCTTGAGTTGACTGCTGCGGTCTGAGCGATTATGTAGCGGAGTGACCAAGGAAGGCACTGGCCACAGAGAGGCCGTGGAAAGGCAACGGAAGTCGGGAGACTTGGTGCTGGAATCTCAACGGGCGACCTGGCCGCTAGGGAAACCAAGTTCTCCGAGGCTGGGATGAGTGCCATACCAGAGCCAGGATCGGGAGGTCTCCAGTCCTGGCAAGTGTGTTGAAAAGGGCAGCCGCTAGTGAGAGTAGGCTCTGCCTGTGGCGAGCCCAGGGAGAAGCAGGGGAGTCACAATTAAAAGATGCGAAGGCTTGTTGTTTGTTTTATTTAAAGACTGCTCCCAAAGAAACATTTTACCTCTGGTTTTAAAAGATTGTGTTTTTTCTAGCGTTTTAACCTCCACGCTTTTCATTTTATTGGATTATTTATTTGAACTTGAAAGCACTGCACTATTTATTAGAACACTGTTTTGTTGATGCTTTAAATAAAAGCACAATGCACTTTTTCTAACCACCCCTTGTCTCGAATTATTTGCCTTACTGACTAGCTCACTCGTAGCATTATCGACGGTGTTGGGTTCAAGTAAGCCCAAAATCAGATGGGAGTGAGGAGCAGAACCCACATCATCACAGGCTGGTATGCACAAGTATTTTTTTTGCCACTTTTGAAAGCCTTTGGGTAGATCTTTCATGTTCTTTCCACATTTTAATGGGTCCTCTCACTATCCAGGTAGCTTAACTGCAGTAAGATTCCAGCTACAGGCTACACTGGATTTCTGGTTGTTAGGTGGCAAGTGTTTGTTCAGCAGTTTTAAAGTAGCTTTCAAAGTCATCTTTTTCTTTAGGGCACATCCAGCTTCAGCATCCTCCTCGCTGGTCTCTTTGTGCTGTTTCTGGGGTGGAAACCTAAACACAGAAAAAGGCATTTAGAACAAATTTAACTAATTGAGACTCAAAACACTAATATAGATCTCCAGTGCAGCTCATTTTTATTACCATCATTGCCAAAGTCTGCATCTCAGCTTTGAGTCTGATTGAATTGTTTTTTGTTGTCCTCAGCCGAGTATCTCATCTTAAATCATGGATCCACCGAGATGCCATGTCCAAAGAGTTTGGGATGTCTGGGTCACTGTATTTTTCGTTAGGTACTCAAAATTTCAGACTTGATTGTCTTGACAGGTCAGTATCATCATCCTTAACTTTCAAGATTGATGCATTGAAAAGATGAAGAACTGGCTTAACAAATGACACGCTGACGTACTCCCACCAGACAGTGCATCTGTAAAATTAACTAGAGGGTGCAAAGATTTGTTGATTGCCTCTAGTACATCTGGTGTCCTGCCATGTTGGGATAAGATGACGAGACTTCTTGTCAGAGGACAGGACATGTGCAATGGCCTTTGCTGCTCGATGATTCTCTTATCATGGCCTGACGTGATCCTCACCTTTTTGGACACTTGTTTTCAGTGAGTGCTCTGGGAGTTTCATCTCCTTTGTGCAGCAAAAACCTCCTTACGCTTCCAGCTGTAAGCAGGAGCCACTCAACTTTTTACAGAGCCCCACAGCCCGGTCAATTTTGGATCCTTCATGGCTTCTCTTCAGGAAATAAACATGATCAGAAAAACCAGTAAGACACATGAAGACTCTTGTTGTTTATGCAACTTTTGATCAGAAATAAAAAAAAAATGTTTATTTCACTAATTATATACACCTACATAAGACAATTATCAAACATTTATTAATAAATAATAAACACTCACTTATTCTAAAACTCATCGGGGTTCAAAAACATTAACATAATAGTATTTGACTAATCAAATATTTTTTAACTTTTACATGTATCTAATTTGATAGATTAGCAGAATAAAATGATGATTATTATACTGTAGACATATGACTCATTGTCATTATAATGTGTAATTATAATCAGGGTGCACAGAACTTTTGAGTGTGTTCCTCAGGTGAGTAGCGGGAGCTGGTGTTTGGTATGCACTCCGCAGCGAGGTCTTAATAAGTGCAGATCGCTTCCTTAAGGTTTTGTGGTTTTTATCCTCATTGTGCAACTTGACGGAACACAAGGTTAGCCTTGAGCTGAATATGCATTAAACAAATGTATTGTGTTTCATTAAAAATGGTGTGAAAGAATCAGTTGTTCTTTTGTGATAAAACTGAAATAAAATAAAATGCTGTTTGAGTACGTATCTAATATCACGTGAGTGCGTAGGCAAAAAAATATCATTTAATAAATAACGTCACTGACAAAAGACTGTTGTTGAAGAGTGCACTATCATTTGGCCGCCTTAAAGTAGCCGAAAATGCGCACAGCCGCGCCTCATTTAAAAATTTCCACTGCCACAAGCGAAAACACGCAAAATTATTTCAAATCAAAATCAAAACGAAACCACTTTGTATGGTGCTTTCACGGTGCAGAATAGGGGCCTGAGTCGGAGGAATAAACACTTTTCGAACATAAACGCAGTACCTAAACCTAAAGGACATAAAACAAATGGTGAAGGTGAAATTTTAATCGCACGTTGTCAAAAAATGGTCACAGTCAAGAGCTCTTCTGTTTTGTAGCCGAAAGTGCTGTAGTAACAAAATGACGCTACACGCTCATCATTTTTGCAAACTACGCGCATTCGCGTACTAGTTATGTGCACTCTGATTTTAATATCACTAAAACAACAATTAATATTTTAAATTGTCAAATTGTTTCAATATATCTGGGAAAAAAACATACAACTTACAGATGGCTAAATGAAGTCTCTGCGGTGGGTTGGCACCCTGCCCAGGATTGGTTCCTGCCTTGTGCCCTGTGTTGGCTGGGATTGGCTCCAGCAGACCCCCGTGACCCTGTATTCGGGTTCAACGGGTTAGGAAATGGATGGATGGATAAATGAAGTCTGTGACCAAAGCAGTGTAGCCTCGGCCAATTATTCACAGATGCTGCCCTAATCATATTAGCTGCGTTGTCCATTGTGATGCACACAAGTCTTTCTTCCACCAAGCCCCAACCGACATCGCTTTTAGGCCCACTGCAATAACCCTTGTATGGTCTTGTGGGGAAACAAAGTTTGCAAAAGCTTGCTTTTTCATCTCAGACTCGCTGTCAATAAAATGAACTGTCAAGCTCAAATACGGTTCTGCAGTTCTGCTTGTAAGTAAGTCGGTCGGGCAGCAAAATATTCAAGGCTGAGCCTGAGACTTTCTTTCTATTTCTTTTCGCATTTCGATAATAGCGAGGCAGCTAACATTGGAAAAATGGTTGCATGAGGGAATGCTATATCTTTTATCAAGGTTATGATCATTTTGTTAAACCCTCACTGCTCACGGTGGTTATTGATACATATCCTTTGCTATATGGTACGGATCGCCTGTTATTTCCCCGGGGTCTCATGAAGCCAGGCAGATAAGGTATTGCGCTGAACAATGTTCCTGATATTGTTGTCTGTGTTGTGGATGACTGATAATTTTTGTTGTTGCTGTTTGTCCTTCAGTTGTTTAAATTTTGATAGTCTACTATGTGGGGGCTTTTAAGTTGGTTGATGAGATTTGTTTTGTTACCTTTGGGATGTTTGACGGAACAGGAGCAAAGTTTGCACAAGACTGTACCTGATCAATATCATATTCCTAAACCGAAATAGTTCCAGACAACTGAGTATGACCCCTTTTAGGAACTAACGATCGCACTTCTGCACCTTCCCCCACGCTGTTCGCCATCATATGTTTATTCTGACTGACTGTTATTGCTGCTATTGAATTCTACTGCTTCAGAAAGCGCTTTTTCAATCTAGACGATAACGCCATAGTAACGCAGTCCAATCCGTAAACTCTGCCCATAAAAAAAACAGTTTGGTCTTTTTACTGTAAAAACGCGACGATATTTATTAACTGATCGGGGTCTTAAATATCGTTATCATGAAAAAAAAAGATTAATCGTGCAGCCCTAATTATGACCTTAAGTGAAATATTTTTTTTTGTTTTAAAAGCTTTTAACTCTAATGCTTTCAATTTTACTAGAGACTATTCAACAAAAAGGGTAACAAGAAAAACAAGAGAATATATTATTCAAGGTTAAAATTTAGTTTTTAAACATTGGAATTTTGTATTTCTTTGTCTCATCCCATTGTTATTTTTATAAAATTGAAAACCATTTATGGTCTTACCTTTATTTGTAAATGAAGTCCATGCCCTTAACCTTTCCACAAAAACTCCGTCACTTCTTGTAAAAGTCCTCCTTATTTTCCTTTAGTTTTAAAAGTCTTAATCTTCCATTTTGGCAATCAGTCTGAACAAAAAGTAAAAATAAATGGCCTGCTGCAGTGCACTTGACTTTCTGATATCGCTAACTTATTGGCGCCTCTATGCCTCTGCATAGAAGAACAGCAGCAACGAGCACCTGTTGGGCTCACATGCACCTCCTTTCAGGATGGCACGGTACTGTTGCTCACCTTTGTGTCTTTTCACTGCAGTTTTATGACTGATCAGCAAGACAAAATATGTCACACCCATTCATTAAAGATATGCTTAGACTGTGGAAAATCAGGGTGTGTAATAAACGTGTCTGTAAACAATTACAGAACATTTGGCAACATACAGAGAGATAGAATAACAGGCATGCACCAATTGTATGCAGAAATGAATTTAGAGGTGCGGGCTTAGGGCTGACCAACCCCATGCAGTGCTGTTTACGCTATGCGAATTTAGCAAATATAATGTTAACATACACCAGATTTTCTCATTACAGTATTCAACTTAATTTTTGCAAGATAACACCTGACTTTATCAATATATAACGATATAATCAATTTAAAAAGTGCAATTCATAATTCAGTGGCACGGTGGCACAGTGGTAGTGCTGCTGCCTCCACAGTTAGGAGGCCCGGTTTACCTGGTCCTCCCCCGCGGGTTTCCTCCGGTGCTCTGGTTTCCTCCCACAATCCAAAAACATGCATGTTAGGTGGATTGGCATTCTAAATTGGCCCTCACTGTGTGCTTGTTGTGTGTGTGTGTGTGTGTCCTGCGGTGGTTTGGCCCTGCCCAGGATCTGCTCCTGCTTCCGCCTGTGTTGGTTTATTGGCTCCAGCAGACCCCTGACTCTGTGTTCGGATTCTGCCTGTTGGAAAATGGGTGGGTGGATGGAATTCATAATTCATGACAATACCATGACAAAATGAAATGCGACGCGTGTCATGCGGAAATTAGCAGGCCTCTTTAGAAATGTACCCAAATTGTAAATATACTCTGACATACGGAAATTGACCTTGAATAGGATTTTAAAAGGTTCCTGTTACCAGCCAGGTCTCTGAGGTCAGAACCCTCGCCATCCTTCTAGATACCTGCAGTCGATTCTAAGATCCCCTGGGAGGTCATCTCCATGTTCGCCCACTTTGAGTTTTCATTTGGGACTGAATGCATTGTTAATGTCACACACTCTGTACTGAGATGATGTCATGAAAACAATTACAGCACAGTCCACAAAACCTCACAGACTCATTGATTTTTTTATCTAATAATTATTGTCAATATCACAAAAATTACATAATTTTAAGAAGATCAAAGCTACTCTCCCTTTAAAATGTTTCTATTACAGCATAAAAGGCAGAATCCAATGAAGCAAAACCTGGGAGTAGTGAGGAATAATTTTGACACTGGGGAATTAAAAATGTATAATAGGGATGAGTAAAATTACAACTTTCAAAAATGGACACTGTAAATGTTAGCAATTATATATAATTTAAGAGGTAGTGTATGCATTTCCAAATTGATTTAAAAATTAAGTAAGTCATCCATTATACTAAAAGTAACTTTAAACATATTCAATGAAGCACTCATCTATAACAATGAAGGTTCAAATGTCGTTGGAGGGTTTGGGAAGGCGCTTTGCTAAAACAATTGATTGTGAGTTGCCCTTTAAAGGGAAGTGGCGTAACATCAGAATGAAAACACACATTTAAGCAATCTGACAGTAGTTTGTTATGATTATCTACATAAATTTCAGTATGACTGTCAGAAAGTCCTTTGTCAGTTAAATTACCAATTTAATGGCAGAATATTAGAAACACTTGTAGAACTTTTTTTTCATATATTTCTGGGTGATAGTTCAGGCTTCGTATGTCATTCAATCCTTTGTTTACTTGCTGCACTTTGTCAATCAATCAATTAATCAATCAATATTTATTTATATAGCACATATTCATACAAAAATGTAGCTAAAAAGTGCTTTACAAAATGAATAGCAAAATAGAAGACACAATAAAATAAACATAAGTCAACATTAATTAACATAGAATAGAGTAAGGTCTGATCCAGGTGGACAGAAAAAAAAACCCAAAGGCTGAGAAAAAATAAAAATCTTAGGGGTTTCCCGACCAAGAGACCACCCAGTCCCTCTGGGCAGTTGGTCCTTTTCTTATCACTTGAGCCATTAATGCTGTGTGTCCGTGGAAAGTAAGCCATTATAGATAATTTGATATAAAGAGGTTCAATGTTTGTTAAACTTACACATGCAAAAGTATTTAAAAGGTGTATTTGTATGTAATGTTGTGACTTAGTGTATGATTTAATTTTGTTTACAAAAACCCCAGCAACATGAATTAAAGTACTTTTTGAATTCAGATTAATTTTGAAGTTAATCCTACTTCGGGATTTGGGAACAAAGTTAACAAAAGAAAGTTGTACCACTGTGGGGGTTAATATCGGACTTCCCATGGCCAGACATCTGATCGTGTCTACTGTCGCTTGGATTTTATCCACACTATTTCTTAACCAGCCTGTTGTACAGGCCAGCCATTATAATGACACCAGTTTCTAGTGTTCTAACTACCGGATACAAAATTTAATACATTTCACTGTGAAATTGAATATATTATTAATGCTGACTGGTAGAATGCTTAATAATGCAAAGAAGAGTTTTATTATTACGGTCACGACTCCTCACTATAATATCTCTCTATAAATACCAACCATTTCCCTTTGCCTCTTTTATTGATTTGTAAGATTTATCAAAGTAAACGCCTTTTGTTTCAATGAGTAAACATCAAAATGTTTGACTGACAATTTCAGTTGTTGCTATGGCTGATGATTGCAGGTTGATGGGTTTGATTTATTAAATATTAGTAACACTTGAATTTGTTCTCTTATTGATTGATGGTATGGTGTACATGGTAATTGTGTTGGTGACTGGGATTGTGCTCCTGTAACAGGAAGATTGAGTAGGAATGACAGAGACAGGAGAACCATCATTTTTATTTAAGGAAATGTTTTGTTATTATACTGTGCTGTGACTAAGACGACTTTTACTGATCGCCTATTCTGACCTCAAAAGATGTTTTCACAAGGAGGGATGTTAGCTAAAGGCAAAGGCTTTAAGCAAGTCTAGATAGATAGATTGATTGATAGATATTTTATTAATCCCCAAGGAAATTCACATACCCGCAGCAGCATACTGATAAAAACAATTTTAAATAAAAGAGTGATAACAATGCAGGTATAACAGACAATAACTTTGTATAATGTTAGTGTTTACCCCCAACCATGGTTGAATTGAAGAGTTTAAGTGGGGTGAGGAACCATCTCCCCAGTCTGTAAGTGGAGCAGGACGGTGACAGCAGTCTGTCGCTGAAGCTGCTCCTCCTGTCTGGAGATGATCATGTTCATTGGTTGCGGGGATTCTCCATGATGACAGGAGCCTGCTCAGTGCCCATCGCTCTGCCACAGATGTCAAAAAAATCCAGCTCTGTGCCTACAAAGAGCCTGCCTTCTCACCAGTTTGTCCTGGCGCCCCTGCTGCCTCCCAGCACAGCACCGGTAGAAGAGGGCGCTTGACAACAACAGTCTGATAGAACATCTACAGCATCTTATTGCAGATGTTGAAGGACACCAGCCTTCTGGAAGTATAGGCGTCTGTCATCTCTTGCACAGAGCATCAGTATTGGCTGTCCAGTCCAATTTATCATCCAGCTGCACTCCCAGGTATTTATAGGTCTGCACCTTCTGCACACAGTCACCTCTGATGATCACGGGTCCGGATGGGGGCTGGCCTCCTGAAATCCACCACTAGCTCCTTGATTTTGCTGGTGTTCAGTTGTAGGTTGTTTGAGTAGCATCATTAACAGAGTCCTTGATTAGGTTCCTAAACTCTTCCATCAGGGACCACTTCCTGAATGAGCGGTGGTTGTAGGTAGCTCCTCACCTTAGTTTGTAGGAGGCTGAAGCAGAAACCAGGTTATGATCTGCTTTCAAAGTGGGAGGCAGGGGGGGCGCTAGCGCTTTAACTTTTGCATACAGAGGTCAATAGTCCTATTTCCGGTGTTCAACCACATACTGGGAGAAGGCAGGTAATGTTTTGTCCAGCCCACATGGTTGAAGTCTCCACCCGAAGCACAAGATCCTCGTTGTGTTTGTAATTTGCCACATGGGAATAGATGATATCACCGCCATCTCCACGCCTGTTCGAGGAGGGATGTAAACAATAATGATTTTCCAAACTCTCGGGCAAGAAATAGGGATGCAGACTTTACGTCAAAAGTTTGATGTTCCTGCAGGTGGAGATTTTAACATTAACATGTCCAGAGTTGCACCACCTGCATTCAATAGAGAGCTGTGTTAATCTGTACTGCTCTTTTAGCTTTAGCCTCAAATGGACTTTTAATGTCAACCTTCTAAAACTCGCCGGTCTCTTTTCACTAAAAAAGGCATGTTAAGGATGTCCAGGCACTGTTTCATGTTGAATGAAGCTGATTAGTTGTGCTGCACGTACTTAGCATATTATATTTTACATACACAGACAGTATTTCAACCACAGCGCCACCTTGGAGTATCCCGTGTGTCTGTGTGTTGTGTCGGGGGACTGATTTTGCACGGTTTTCAGCCCTCTGATGTACTGTGGGTGGACATTTGAAATTTGCTGGAGAACATTAGGACACTCTAGACGAGAACAGGCCATTCAGCCCAACAAAGTGCCTGTCCTATCCACTTATTTCTTCCAAAAATCAAGTCGAGTTTTGAAAGTCTCCCCAAAATCTTACTGTCATCCACACTACTTGGTAGCTTATTCCAAGTGTCTATCGCTCTTTTTGTAAAGATAAACTTCCTAATGTTTATGCTAAATTTACCCTTAACAAGTTTCCATCTGTGTCCCCTTTGTTCTTGATAAACCCTCATTTTAAAATAACAGTCTCGATCCACTGGGCTAATTCCTTCACAATTTTGAACACTTCAATAATGTCACCTCAATCTTTGTTAAACTGTATAGCAGAGTGAATTCAAACTGGTCTCCCAAAGTACTTCAAATTTTATATCAATTAGAGATTTGAGTTGATATCCCAGTTTTAGGGCCCCAAATAAAGGAGTCAAAGGAAACAAAATTGTTGATGATTTGGCAATAAAAGCAACTAAACATTTTCTATTATTGAATTAGAATTACATTCAGTAAATCAGAAGTTAACGGGACTGACTGATGTGGCAAATCATTTGGGACACTGAGGGGGAAGGTATATGTACAGAGTAGAAAGCAGAGTGAGATTCATAGGAAAAGGGGTAGAACAAGAAGAGAAGAAATGATATTAACACGCATCGGATTGGGCATTTTAGGTTAAATTATACACAGTTCAAGAGAAGGCAGCATCAGTCTGGAGGTGAGATCACATAATCAGCTAGAGACTGTAGAGCGGTATTATTAGGGTGTGTGGCGTGTAAATTACATCAAGTCCAAATTTAAAATCTCTTCAGAATGGGTAAATAACATTACAACAATTATTAAAAATAAGGCATGATAAATTGATTCACAAATTCATATTAAGTTATATAAAACTGTAAGGTTATTTGAGGATGTTTCGTTTAAAAGTATTCACATTAAGAATTTGAACACGGGGTGACAAACAAAGATAAGTGCTCAGGGTTTGGGGATAACATTTATGGATGTGTGTTCTCATTCGCTCAATTCAGAGTTACTGCACATGATTTAAGTGAGGGGGGAAGCACAACCCCCAGCCCAGCCCGGGCTTACCGAAGTCAATCCTCATGTGGCTGCCCGTGGGGTCTTTTATATTCAGTCATCAGTGTTTGTGTTTCCAGTTCACTTCACGCTTTTAAGTCTATTTTCTTCTTCACATCATTCAGTCACCCCAGTCGCCACCTCCTACTCTCATTTTGATTTTTTAACGTATTTCTACAGTCCAAGCTCATTTGACAAAGATTAGGAGAAAGTGGTGCAGATTGATTTACAACTCCAAATGCCACCTTCAACTGGGCAAGTAGAAAGTTAAAATAAGTAAGGCCAAAGGTTTGGAACCCTTCTCACAATGTGTTTTTTATTTTCCATACTATTTACATTGGTAGATTTCATGAAGGCATCAAAACTATGAATGACACAGTGGAGTTATGTACTTAACAAATAAAGGTGAAATAACTGAAAACATGTTTTATATTCTAGTTTTTTAAAAAAGCCCCCTTTTTGTCTGATTATCTTTGACACTTTGGGCATTCTCTTGATGAGCTTCAACAGGTAGTCACCGGGAAATGGTTTTCCAACAGCTTGAAGGATTTCCCCGGGGTTTTAGCACTTTTTGGGCCCCTTTCCCTCACTCTTTTTTTTTGAAGAAACAGAACATAAAACATGTTTTCAGTTACACCTTTTTTTTAAAGTACATAACCCATGTGTGTTCATTCATATTTTTGATGCCTTCAGTGAGAATCTCCCAAAATGTTGGTCAAAAAAATAAAAAAAACACATTGAATGAGAAGGTGTGTCCAAACTTTTCCGTACGTACTTTAAATTTCTAAATAACCATTCCCAGAAACAGAGGCCAACAACAGCCACTGTTAAACATCACATAAAAAAAATCCATTTTTGTTAATCATTTGTGGATTAATTATTAAGTAGGGCAGTTTTTACCTCTTCAAAAGGCTCACTGAGATGATCACAGCACCAGCTTTTTATTCAATCAGCAAGATCTACCCCCAAAAAAAAGTAAACTCAAGATCATAAAAACAATTTAAAACCACCACCGCCTGAAATGTTTATCCCTGCCCCCCAGGTCCACACTTGGGGGGCCTTTCACAGCAACGTAATACCACACACAAAATGCTGCCCCCTTAAGAAATACCAGCACATTACCTCCACTGGGATGTCACCTGAGTGTCCACCCCACCAAACCATTTAAATTTTTAATCTGACCACCATACCCTAATTAACTGGCCCCGGACATATGTGTTGTATCAAAGTCACTCTTTAAATTTACCCCAAAAAAATTAAAAACATTTGCATCAATTTAAAAAAAAGATTAAGCAAACCTTCAGCAATAGATAGATTTATCATGGAACTTTATTTTTTCCAAGGAGAAGTTACAGAAAATATAAAAAATAAATAAAAAAAAATAAAATTGTCACAATAGAAGTTAGAAAATATAAAAAAAGGGAAATAAATATGTAAATAAAATAAAATACTTTGGTCTGAAACACACCAGAATGACTATGAAGGAAGAAAAATAAAAGGAAAGAAATGTTCTTTTAATTCGTCACAGTCAGCTGGGGCATTAAAACGTATACTGTTGGTATAAAGGAGCCCCTTTGTGTTTTTTACATACTTAATGAGAATGATTTGAAAAAAAACCCATTTTTTGTGTGAGAGAGGATGTGAAAATTTTTCATAAACCTCATTTTTTTTAATCCCTCAGCTATGAACCTATGGGGTCCAGGGTGCGCCCCCTGACTGACTTTTCCCTTTTTAAAAAGCCTGTTCATTCAGTGGCCCTTTGAAGTGATGTGCAACCAGACAACGAAAAAGAGAAAATCACACTGGTCATCAGAATGTGATAGAAGATGTGAATTATGTCATTCCCACATTGAAGGAATTTCTTCCTAATTAAAAAAAGGCCGCCTGCCCTTTCTTATGGAGTTAAAAAATTTTTTTCCTTTTAACACCACACCATCCATCCCCGTTTGGGGGGGTGCAGAAGGGCTTAAGTCAGGGCAATCAGCTATTTACTAATAGAGAAGGGTAGGTCCAGTTTAACAGAACAATGCACTTGAAAAAATTTAGGGACCAAAGGGGTTTTTTAAATT
>NW_024384994.1:0-8171 GCF_016835505.1 Polypterus senegalus
AAAATTTTTTTTTTAATTTTTCACCCGGGTAGCCCCAGGAAACACAGCCTTCCCCTTGGGGGTCGGGCACACCGCTCCTGGCAGGGCTCGAGGGCATGAGGGTTCTTGTTTTTGAGTTTCTTTTCCCGGGGCACCTTTTGGTCGAGATCCCCATTAATTTGTCGGCGGATCAATCAGCCTTTTCCCCTCCCTCCCTTTTTTTGTGGGGTGAGGGTTTTCCTTGCCTCCCCCCTTCTAAAGTCCAAGTCTGTTGCTTTGAAAAGTTGAAACAGGGGGACGCCACCTCCTTCCACAAAACCCCCGGGTTATAGGTTCCCCGGGCAAGGAAGTCCCTTTGTACTGGCGCCAAAAGACGCATCACCATTTTCGGATTTTTCCCCCTGCCCCCAGCCTGGTGATCCTCTCCTGGTAAATGGGGGAAAAAATTAGTTTTTTTAAAAAGGGTTTTCCTTTAAAACCCCGCCGCATTTTGGATGGTCACCTTTCTCCGGGGGCCCCTTTTTCCTCGTGGTGGGTCCATGGCTCACCCCGGGGGCCATGGCGGACCCTCCACTTTGGGTTTCTTACCCGTTTTTCCCCCATTTGGTGATGGTGGGTTCGCTTTTTTTTCTTGCTTTGCGCTGCCCTCTTGGGTTTTTTACCCACAGAAATTTTTAAAGAGGTTTTAAAACCGCAGGGAAATCCTGCCCGACTATCCCACTGGGGGACAGATGGGGCGCTTTTTCCCCTTGAACCCTCAGACTGACCCCGACACAAGAAAAAAGCCCAATTTTTTTTATTAACACAAAATGTGCAAAACACCCTCCCTCCACAATCCCATATAAAAAAAAAACCCCACAAAACAAAAAACCCCCATTCTCCCAGATGCATTCCCCCCGCCGCCACTCATCGGGGGATCTCTCACAGTTTTTAACCGTGACCCAGAAGTGTTTTGCCCCTCACCCACTGATTCCGCACTTCGTGTGAAAAAAAACCCTTTACCCGGGAATCGCCATTTCGTCGCGACTAAGCGATTCGGGTTATGGGGCAAAAACAGTCCTGGCCCCTGCACCCTTTTAGGGACCCTGTGGTATCCGGGTCTTGGAGAAAACTCAATATCCTAAAATTCCAGGGGATCCCTGCTGGGGGTCCTGGTGGCCCATTGGGTCGGGGGGACTGGCCCATATTCCAAAATATATTCAATACATACATACATACATTTTTACATACATACAAACATGTCGCGCGAATATATAAAATCATTTCTGAATATATACGGCCGGGAAAATAAAAGTCACCCCAATATATAAAGTCAAAATGAATAAAAGTCAGGGGGAAAATTTAAAATACCTGAATATATAAAGTAGCATCGGGAAAATATAAAATATTCCTGAATATAAAAAACCCCCAAATATAAAGCGGCCCGAAATATAAAAAATTCCAAATATAAAATCGAGTTTGAAATATAAAGTCATTACCAAATATATGTCGTGTCGGAATACGAAAAACCCCATTCCTGAATATATAAAAAAGTCAGATTATATTGATATTATTAAACGACTAGGCCCTTTTAAAAAACCAATGAGTTCCTAATACAACGAATAAATGTTAAAAAAACATTTTTAAAAAAATATATAAAAAAAAAACAATGTTCATTTAAATTTCATTAAAAAATGATGATTCCGGATTTTAAACACTATTTTTTTATTTTTTTTGATATGGGCATTTTTTTGGGCAACCCTCAAAGCCCGATTGACCTGGTGGTCTTCAATTTTCCTTTTCACGGGGAAGTGAAATGAAAAGCAAAATTTTATATTTTGGGGAATGTTTTTTATATATTCTAATACTGATTTTATATTTCAAAATGAGTTTATATTTTCTGATGCTAATTTATATATTCAATTTTTGTTTTTATTTTCCCACTACTTTTATATTGGAACATTTTATATATTCCAGAATATTTTATTTTCTTTTTTGATTTTATATTTCGGGAAATTTTTATTTTTTCCATGTTTTATATATTCAGGAGTGACTTTATATTCATTTGACTTTATATAATCGGTTTTGGGTGTTATATATTCGAAATCGATTTTATTATTCCAAAATCTTATAGCCTGTTTGGACCAAAGGGATATTTTGTATATATTTAGAACATTACAAAATGTAATAAAAGGCCACCCCACCCCAAACAAAGTCCCCGTCCTTTCACTTATTTCTTAATAAAAATCATCAATTTTTTGAAAGTCTCTAAATTTTTATGTAAACCCACCCCCGGGAGCTTCTAAGGCACACTTTGTGTAAAAAAAAACCCACTATTCCTAATAACTCAGTCCGCCGGTGTTCCAACTTAGACTTAATAATTCCTTCCATTAATTTTCCGGATGCATTTGCTTACTCCTATGTTCCGGACGCCTGCCCCCTTTTATAAATGGGATAAATTTTGCCTTTTTCCCAGTTTTTTGAATCTCCAGTGTGCAGTGATTTCCAAAAAAAATTGGGGGGTTTGTATATGTATTTTACCCCCTATAAACCCGAGGGTAAATTTATCGGGTCCGGGTGATTTGTTTGATTTCACCCTATTTAACTAATACTTCTCCTCTACAATATTTTAGGAGTATCTGTCCTGCATTATAGGTAAAACTTTTTAAACCTGTTCCACTGCTCCTCAACTGTTCCACATTTAAAAGTTACCCCAGTCTATCCTCCTTAGATTTTCCATCGTCAAAATTAGCCCTCCCAAAAGTTCAGCTTAAAATTTTTTTTTGTCTGCATTCCAAAAATACTGAAATTTTATTTTTTTATGGTCTTTGATCCTAGGGGTTTCCAAACCCTACACCCCAATTCTATCTTGTTTAACAAAAAACCCGGGGCCCCTTAAACCCGGTGTATATGAAAAAAATTTTGTTCAACTTTACGTCAAGCGTGATAAAACCCAAAAATTAAGCGAAAAGACCAATTTTTCAGGGGTGCCCAACCCGGTAGCAAGTTCTCCCTGTTTGAAACTGGCGCCCCCGTGTGCGTTTACTTTTCCCGTTGGCTGTTTTTAAACCCACATCCCTGATGCGGCTTTATAAATCACGAATTAACGCATACTGTTTTTAGTTTAATGCATCGTTTTAATTAACCTGTAACAATATAATGGTTGAATGGTCAAACTTTCAAAACCCCGCGTTTTAGCGTTGTTACCTCACTGCACCTTTTTCTTCTTTTTTTTCAGCTTTTCCCCTTTGGGAACCCATTAGGTGCCAGGGATCATGTTTTCCTATTCCCCACTCCCCAATTCGAATTTATATCACTGTATCTGGTGGGATTCAAAACCCCCGGCAGCGACGGGAAAAGAATTATCGTTATACAGCATCAAACACAGGGTGCCTCAGCCATGATGTCTATTGAACTGCTTTTTATGGAAAATGCTTCGAGTTTCCCTTGGCAAAAAACAGTTTCACCCCGAACATAAAGCACCAATCACCCATCAATTGCCCCTTGAGAAGTTTTGTTTTTTGAAAAATTTACCTCCTGAAACCCCGACATTTAAATTACAACTGAGCATTTATAAACCCTATTTAATATAATGCGATCATTTTGATGAAATGCAGAAAATATGCTATTTTAATTGAAAAATTTTAATTTTTTTTAAAAATCTATATTGTTAATAATTAAACATATAACTTGGTGCTGCAGAGCTAGGAGGGGGTTGCCCCGTTCACGGTTGTTCCGCCTCATATTGTATTTTTGCGGGGTCTTAAAAAAAGGGTAATGGTGGAAAAACATCATGAAGATATTTCAATGTTTTTTTAAAAGTTTTAAGAATCAGCATTTTTTAAACAGATGACTTAACATCTATTAAGAGCTGATTGGGGGCATTAATACTTGGAAAAAGAAAAGGAAGGAGGGAATTGGGGTTAGAACATTTGAAAGAAAAGCTGCTGAAATAAAGTTTTTCATTGAAGGTGACCGGCGAAAATAATCTTTTAGGAGGAGGAAAAACCCCGCGCCCCGATTCCCATGTTTAATAACATACTTTAAACCCCATCATCAAAAATGATATCCCGATACATCCCAGTATTTTAATTTCATACACAGTATAAGGATTCTTATGTCAAAGGGGTTTGGCCCTTTTTGATTCCCAAAAAAGAAATAGAAGATCAAATACAAAAAAAATATTTTAAGGCCACTTTGAGGGATTTGAGAAAAATGAAAAAAAAAAATGAAGTTTGTGTCTAAAATTTAATGGCAAAATAAACTTTATTAAAAAAGAAAGGGAATTAGTTGTTTGCCCTTTTTTTTACTGCCCCCTTTTTTTTTTTCCCCCCAAAAGGTTTCATATGACACTAGCGGTGGTCAATTTTCCTTTTTACAATTTAAATCACCTTTTTTCTTCGAGCCCGCATTTTGTCACTTTATCACCTTTTCTTTTTTTCCCCTGTTTTTAAACCCAAAAAGTTTTTCCCTCACTTTGGGATTTACTAAATTCCTATTTTCCCCATGCTTTTCCCTTCTTTTCTAGCGCTAGCTTTAAATATTTAATTATTTGAACAAAAAGGTTTTAAAAAGGAGAGATGGGGGGGACCGGATGTATTTTCATCTTGATTTTTTTCTACCTTTTTGGCTTTAATTGTTTAATTAATCCATTATTTTTTTTAAATTTGTGGGGCTGACCCCAAAGAGTTTCCCCTTTGGGTTTTCGGTTTTTTCCGCATGTCTGCTCTGCTCATTTAAATTGTCATTAATAAGATACAACAAGGGGAAAACTGCAAAAGAAAAGGGTAAAATAGTAAAAATGAGAGTTAACATTTAAATCTATAAAAAAAGGAAAAATTTTTAAATTCTTTTAAATGAAAACATGCTGTGTGCTTTTCTGAATGTTGAATGAAAAAAAAAAAAAAGCCATAAAAAAAACCGACATCAGGGTTGTCACAGGGTCTGGGTTGGGGAAAAAACCTGCAGCCACAGGGGGGCCCCGGTGAAAATTTGGGCACTGGCAAAAAAACAAATAAATAAAACTTTAGTCCTTATCTCCTCCAATCCCCCTTTCCTTTGGGTCAATGGGCCCCCCCTTTTTTTGCAAGGTTTCCCTTTTTTTAAATCAACCACCCCTTTTTTTTTTTAACTAAAAAACCTGTTATAAAAACATTATTTGTTAAAAAGTCAGTTTCTGCTGATTTCTACCCTACCCCCCAGTTTAGATACAGATACAAAAATCAAGACAATACAAGAAGTAAAAATTTTCCAAGCCACCCCCAAATATCCAGTGTTTTTCTCTTTGTGGGGGAAAAAAAGCAAAAAACAAAAAAGGTTTTTCCCGCACGATTTAGCACAACCAAACTGGTTTATAAGAGTAAAAATATTTTTTTTTAACTCTCACCCCAAAAACAAAAAAACCAGAATTTTAAAGTTCTTTTGTCAGCACAACCAACTCCATTTTAAAATTTTATAGTGGTCCTGGGTGCTGAAACTCCCAAACCCCAAAAGGTTTAACAAGTTTCAATGAGAACAAAAAAGGTTTAAAATCCACAACATAATCCACATTCAGAACTCTACCCTTTATTTTTTCCACCCCCCAAAAATTTTTTCTTCCTACCCCAACCGGTTCCCCAAAGGCAGTCCTTTACGGGGGGTACCCCCATCCAAAAATGTTTGGGAGTTTTTAGAGGTTCCAAAAAGTAGGCAAAAACCCTGCCCCCTTTTAAACAAAGGCTATCAAAACAAGTTTGGGGTTTCCCCTTAAGTCTAAGGGGGCCTCCCCGGGGGTGCCAATAGGTTGGGGGCAAACCCGCTAAATTGTCTTACCTCCTTCCATGCCCAGGGCATTTGGGGAAGGGTTCCCCGACAGTCCCCCTATTCCAGTCCCCCTTTCCATTTCACTTTATATCCCATTTTTTTCATTTAGAGTGTGGACTCTTGGGTGGTATTTTTGCCCCGGGGAAGGGCCCCAAACCCCTTAACCCAAATTTTCCACCTCAGATCCGTTCCCTTCCTTCTGGAACCCAAATTTCTGGATGTTTTCTATTTTGAAAATTTCGTTGCGGAAGAAAAAACTCCATAAATAAAAAAAAAGTTCTTATATCCTTAAAAAAAACACCCCCAGTCTTTTGGTTTTATTTTACACAGTCAGGAAAAACCCCGGGCTTTTCGGCCCGGTGAGTTTGCCCTCTTCCTGCTCGACTTTGTGAAAAAAAAATTCTTTTTATTTTTCCCGGGAAAATCCCCAGTGCGGGGATTAACTTAAGCAGGGGCTAAACCCCAAAAAAGGGACATCCCCTCCACTTCCCTGGTTCAGCCATACGGGCTGATTATTCAGACAAAGTAGGTCTATAAAGACTCAAGTGGCCGACGGGCCTGATCTGAAGATATTGAACACCTTTGACTTGAGGTCTTCTCCAACATCAGTTTACCCTCAAAATGCTGGTTTGGCTGAATGGCACAAATTCTGTGGACAACAAAATCTTCTGGGAACATTTCCCAGAAAAGTGGAGGCTATTATAACTGTGTAGGAGAACCCATTTAATGCCCTGGTTTTGAAAGGGGATGTCAACAAGCTGGCCTGCACAGAGCAGTTTAGAGATTTAGGCCATTTTTATTACTTGTGCAGACGGGAATGCCCAACTTGTTCAATGAGTACAATCAAGGCTTGAATTCGTTTACCAGTATGAGGACCAACTTGTCGTTTTGAGGGGGACCAGCTTTGGTCATACGCAGTCACTTTGTTCAATCAAAATCCTCTAATCCTTGTTACTTAGTGGCTCAAAACAAAGGGATCCAGAACCCCACCACTCCCAATTAAGTATTGTAGCTCTAGACAAGCCAAGGGGACCACTTGAATAAATCAGTCTCATACAGGAAGTACTGACACTTATATACAAAATATCCAATTCAGGCACTAGTAACCTTTTTTTCTTTCTTTCTTTTTTCTTTCTTTCTTTCTTTCTTTCTTTCTTTCTTTTTTCTTTTTTTCCACTGCTCCAAGGCAGCTTTGTCCTCTCATCCAACTCCAACTTCCCAGGTGAGCAGAGCAGCCTTATTTGATCCAGAAGTACTTCCGTGCCTTGGATTGCATCCAGGAAGACTTCCAGATCAGAACAGGTGTCAGCCCCAGTAGTTTCCCTAGTGCACCTGAGGAGCCCAACAGGGCGCCCACAAAACCAACCCCATACAGCCCTATAGGTGTGCAAATGGAAAAATTCCAGAGGGATGAGCCACCCCAACCCCCCAAATTTTGAAGTGGGAAGCCCGTCTTCCCATCTCCATCCATTATAACGGCCTCCCGAGCTGAAGGATACCAACCAACCTGGGATGTCCATCCACTACATAACCTTTCAAACAGGGTTTTTTGTGGTAAAAAACCATCCATCCTGGCCAGGAAGCCAGTCCTCCAATTTTCTATTAAAATAGTATTAACTTTTTTGTGCTTTATAAATGTTAGCTATTAATGTTGCCATTTGGTGTTTTGGTGGGGAACAATTTTATAATTGATAATACCTCATTCTGATTATTTTTGTCACAATTTTTCCTTTTCTGCAATTTAACCAACAAAATAACATGAAGCACAATACCATACTGTGATGTATCAAGTCAAGCCACAGAATAAAGGACCACTTTGAGTACAAAAAAAAGGAAAGGTGAACTGAAAGGTCTGAGGTCAAGGTAATCTGTCAAGGGTCACTTGCCCGGAAGCAAAAAAATGAGACCAAGCAGAAGAGACAACCCTGGAACCCGCTAATGAAAGAACAACAATTGAAAAGCAAGAAGACGCATGTCTTTAGTCCACATCTGGTATCCAGAGAAACAATTGATCTTTTTCCTTTAGATGGGCCTAATAGGAACAAGAATGAGTGTCCTGGGATGGTCTGGTTTTCTAGGGCTGACTGTTCCTATTCTTTTTCCTGATGCTCTACTCATGACTCTTAAAAGGAGAAAGAAGGTCCTTAGGTGATTATATACAGTATGGTAGCTATATTCTCTGTGTATGTACGTATAGAAAGATATGGATCCTTTCTCCAGAAATGAAGGAGCAGAGTTCATAAAGATTTCTAACATATTTCATAATTAAGAAAAAGCACCAGCCACCAAAAGGGTCACTAGACAGATATATAAAGAGAAATGTCACATCAACATTTAAACATTTAAGTTTTATCCATCCAGGATGGATATTTATTCTTCTTGACCGTTTGTTATATGATGAAATGAACCCA
>NW_024384995.1:0-46023 GCF_016835505.1 Polypterus senegalus
TTTTGGCTCGGGTCATTGCCTAACTTTTGCAGTGACTCTTGAATTCTGGAGTAGTTCTGATGCAGTGCTTTTATTGCTAGTGTGTGTGCCGACCATCTAGTGTCTGAAAAGCCTTTCAAAGTGTCTATCCTGTGGATCAGCATTATGTTGCAAACTGGATGAAGATTCGACAGCCTTGAAATATCCAGTCAATTTAGGGCTTGTGCTTTTCGTTTTTGTGCTCCACTATCATATTTTCTTTCGGGCATTTTGAAGATATGCTGTCCAGTTACCCAGAATAACACAGTGGTGTGGTATGAACTCAAAACAAAATTAACGTTAACCGTGTCACGTCTACCCAGTCAGCTGTTTAAATTTAAAATGTTTCATATTGGCCAATGGGCGTCAGGGAGGCGGTTTTCTTTTAGTAAATTAAAACAATAATTTAAAATAGTTTGGCCTATCCCAGGCCTCTGCACACGTGGGACCCCTAGGCTGCAGCCTCGGCTAGCCTGTGCATTAATCCACGCCTCCCGCCAATACTCGATCGAACGAGGTGACGCTTTGCCACTGTCCATTACTCTGCCCCCAAACGCGTTTAATAATCGTAACCTCTGGCCCGGCTGCTTCTTGCTTCCACGAGGAAAACCATACCAGTTTTCCACAGCCACCTTTTCTATGATGACCTGGAACCATTTTTTATTATTATTATTTTCCTCCAATTTCTAATTTTTTTTTCCCTTTCCTTTCGTGTCGTGTCCTTCGTTAAACCAAATACCGGAACCTAAAAAATATTCCTCTTTCTCTTTGTTTTAACTTCACCCGCTTCTAGTGATGGGCCGCTCGTAACTGAGGTTTTGACACTGTGTGGAGCTTTCGAAGCACTGGTGTTTCAAATGCACCCATCACGTGATTTTGAGGCATGCTAGCATAATGATGTCATTGATATCTGCCATAGACATATATAGGTAGACTCCACATGACCATCAGCATCGTACGTCAACATCGCCGCCATATTGCGAGTGGCACTGCTGTGGAGTGAAGTAGTGGAATAAGATGCCTCATGCATGCGCTGCTTGGGATTGTACAGACCGCTGTACGCTCCAAACTAGATCCCTGGGGATTACATTTCATAGGTAAGGCTGAACAATTGTTTTGGTTATATCTGGCCATTAGAAAATCCCATTTTATAATCTTAACTTTAGCTATGCCAGGCTAAGCTAGCAAACCCTTAACAAGATAATTTAAAACCTCCCCCTTTTTTCTTATTTTTGTTTTAAACTGCGTAGTTTCCCAATACACACAATCACATCTGCAATTTCAAACACAGTTTGAAATTGACAACGTTCATTTTATGCTCATGTCTTTAGTTGTGTCTGTCTTCCACAAACTAAGGTTGCACCATATTGCCAGACTGAATACTTTCAAATTACAGAGTGGCAACACACGGAAAAAGCTATGTAAGACAGTTCTGTTTCACGGATTTTAGATCCTATCCTGTATATATTTAAGTAACCACATTGTGTGTGTGTGTGAGAGAGAGAGAGATTGAGAGAGGAATGAGTGAAATGTTTTCACAAATGATTAAGCCAATTTGTATACAATAAAATCATTTATTTTTGTCATTGAGTGTATCATTTCACTTTTAAAAGAAAGACCAGACTGTCAGTTGCAGTCTTACTATTTTGACTGACATTGGTCAAGTTTTCATCTCAATAATTGCCATTATTAGTGTATAAATGGATATAAAGAACTGTAAAGATTCACCAAAATCTGTTATATGTAAACGATAATGTTTTAAACGTTATAGTTTTTTCATCAGAAAACCCGGTTTCCACATCTACCTCAATTAGTTTAAATTGCACTTTTGCCACTCGCAATATGGCAGACATGCTGACGTATCACGTCGACTGGGCAACACAGTGACTGCTGCGTCTATCTATATATTCGCAGTCAGCAGCCGATTTGGTCACTCATTCGTCTGCCGAACAGCTTTGGCTTAAAGCATAAAAGCAGTTGTCCTTGCTGCAGTGGACAGGTGTGCTGGCGCAAGTTCAAATCCTAACTGGGGCCCGCGTATGGTTCTTGCTTAAAGTTAAAATAAGGACTTCGTTAAAAAAACAGTTATGTAGCCCTTGTCTGTAAGTTAACAAATATATTTTGGAGACATTATGAACGATTTACATGGGGCACCTTTTTCCTTGGTGTGGAATCATGTCCACCTAGAATCTGTAACAAACTGATGAGCATACTTTGCGTACGGTAGCACGTATTAGAGCAATCCAGAATCTATTCTAACTCATGTCGATCATATCAGAGAGGCTAAGAAACACTTCACTAAAGCCGACGTGGTCATCACACCAGTATATGTACAAGACACTCCTCATTAAACGTTTGTACTATTCTGTGATTCCCAGATCTGTTGCTGATTTGTATTATTGATTTCCAAAAAGCAATGTAAGTAAAAGCATGTGCTGCATAACTATTCACAACTATCTTTAAAACAGAATCAGCGTCATCAACCGTGTCTTCTGTCGTTTAAGGAAAGCCTCGGGATTTCTGCGTTTACAAAAAAGTTGCAAAGAAACTTTGCGAATTCATGTAGACATTAAGATCGCTCAAGTACTGACAAGAATGAACAGCTGGATAAGCACATCTGGAGCCAAACTTTCAAAAAAGCACCTGACTTTGTCAGCAACATCCTTTCCTTGTGAATGCATCTTATCAAAGGTTGCGGTGTGGGGTAAAATAAGTAATCTTCCGAACTGCAGTACAACAGAGTAAATCATTGATGTAAATAGAATTATTGAAAGACTAAGCTTTTGTCGTTTCTGTATTCTTAAACCATCTTCCAGTTACACAATCCCCCGCAGTCACTGTCACATTTAACGCTCCCTGCTCCTTAACCTTTCTTGTTACCCAAAGCATCAACACTCAGTTTCATTCAAGGCTTTACCGTCCTTCCTTTCATACACATAAAATAAGACACACATTTGCTCTACATACGTGTCCAATAATAATAGTATACTGATAGGAATGAGAAAAAACACAAGATTGGAATATTCATGACAAGAGCCTGGGCATCAGGGTGAGGATGATTGATGATTTCAACTGTTATTGTAGTTGTTGATGGCGGGTTTAGTGGTTTAAATGTTTAAATATTAAATTAATCAGGTGGAATGTGTTCTTACTTTGAGCTTTGGGGGTGAGGGCTACATATGTTAGTGACCGGAATTGCACCTGTGTAACTGGAAGATTGCTTAGGAATGATACAGACTGGACAACTATAATATGTGCTTTAGGAAATGTTTTATTATTGCACTGTGCTGTGACCAAGACAACTTTTAACTGAGCGCCAATCCGAACTTTGAACAATGTGCTCACGGAGGAGGGATGCTGCTGGTAAAGACAAATGATTTTTTGACAGCAAGTCCAGATGTGTTTATCCCACTGCTTTTTATTGCCTCAGCACTCAAGAATATCTTTAATGCCGACTTTGATACATACAATGATCTCTTGATATGCACTGCTCACCTTGGAGTGTCTCCTGTGTGTCAGTGTGTCAGTGTGCCGGTGACTGATCTGCGATGTGTCTCTCAGTCACTCTGATGTGCTCCAGATTGACACCTTTGAATGTTTGGTGCAGCAGAGCAAATCATTTTGATGGCGATTCTAAGTGGGGATGATTCCCGAACAGATGTCTTATGCGATTCTTCCACAGTATCTCTCAAAACTATTTAGTTCAAATTGTTATAAAGATTTCACTCCTGATTGTATTTTTTTTCAAATAATTATTAATTTTGATGAGTCTTTAATTCAGATTGAACTCGGGCTTGCACTACACTCAGAATTTGAAAAGCAACCAACTTAGTCAGTTGAGCCACTGAGGCGTCTTTTCTTCATAGTCAACTTGTTTTTTTTTTGCTCCACAAAATATTGTAAAGTATTAATAAATTAAATATCTCAATAATTTGTCGAATAATAACATCTGTGATTTAAGGATTTCACTTTTTCTTTCTCAAATGTGCTCTCCTATATCATGGCAAAGTACGGGGATAAACCTTTATTTTCCGTCTACTCCAGTTTAATTAAGTCAGAACAAAGAAATCATTTAAGGCTATTAAATGTGATCTCAAGAAAAGATGAGGGTTAATTATAATACTAATAACAGGAGCGGTAATAATGATACAGTGCAAAAGGGAATATTCATTGAAAGAACTGGTTATCCAAGAGTGAGGCGTCTTATTTTGTTTAACTCTTGCTATCGTATAGTGCATTCTGCCTGTCGGCGTTAGTTATATTTTAGACAGACAGCCGTAAATGAACCCTTCCCTTTGTTTCCAGTCTGTAGCTGCGAAAAAGTAAAAGGAATAAGAGTTTTAACAGACATCATTGAAGTGGATCATGAGTTTGTGTAACGTTAATGAAAATTGCAAGGAGGTGTCACTAGAGAGGTGAGTGTCAAATGCTTCGAAGCTTCGATATGATTACCGACACAATTGTTTCAAACGTTTTGATGCTTTGTGAGGCTTCACTCCGCCCATCACTACCCGCTTCAATCCAATTACCACCCAATTGGATACAATTTCAAAACACGTCAAAAATACCCAATCATTTAAAAACAATTACAAACAAGTGAAATCAATGAACCAAGTGCTCAATCAAAGACAACTCACACACACACACACCACTCAGTGCAAAACTACCTAATCAATAAAATATGCTTTAAAAATTAACAAGAATCTTCCGGTCATTCTAATACCGTGACATATGTTCATAAATGTGACAAAAAAGAAAATAAATGGTATACGCCTGATAGGTGCATTATGTGGCACCATTTAGTTTTCCTTAAGATTCTGAATACATTTTAAACCAGGCGATTTATTGTAAACGGAATAAAAGTATTAATAGCAGTTACTCAAAATATTTTTATAGCCAGAAAAGAGGCTTGCTGCTTTATCTTTCAAATGCCGTGCTAAATTTTGCTTATTTTTGAGCTTTGTGAACATGTTATTTTTGCCATCAAAAAGATAATCATCTTATTTTAGTTGGGACCATCAGTTCTCTCCGCTGCCTGCGATTTGTTGGTTTGCTGCAGATGTGCACTTCCGACACGCATGAGGACAGAAGATGCTGGCACAGAAACTAGGAAAAAAGTCAAGCAAAGTTAAAATGACTTTTGTTGAAATGCTATGCCTTGCTATTCTACCAAATGTTGTCAGGACTTTAATCCCGTACATATGGAGATCTCATGTGTTTGCTCCAGGACTTCAGTTTCCACCTTCATCCCGAAGGCACACTGATTATAGTGTTCGATTATTCAGATCACTTAAAGTGGGATATGTTGGGTGATGTAGACATTTAGAGTAAAAAACCCTCAAACCTTGAAATTCACCTAAATTTCATTATAAATTGGCCCATTCTGGGGAAGAAATGGAAAAAGATGAAAAGTGCCAGCGGTCAGTGCACATTTATTCAGCTCAAATGACATAGAAAATATTTAAAAAAATTCAAAAATTGTATAAAACTGTTCATATTCAGTTTCTGGTTTTGATTATGCTTCTTTTAATCAGACAAAAAGAAAAGCAGATAGTTTATTAAGCTTATTAAACTGTTAAGTGTACAGTTTTGTCTAACTGTGACACAAAACTAAACTACATAGTAGCTCTTTAACCATACCATAATTACTAAAAGTAAAACAAAAAGATAGAAAAATAAATTAGAAATGTCTTTGTGAAATAAAAACTAAAACTAAAAATATATGATGGAAAAAAATAAAACTAAACTGAATTTCCAAGTAAAGACAGAAAACATATAGAAATAAAAACCTTATATAAGAAGGCAAAACTATAATGACTTTGCTGTGAGGTCTATCTCACTGCCTTGGGGCTTGAGGATGTTTAGGCTGCACGTAAAAGTGCTTGGAAATTTGGGACCGGCTGACACTTAAGATGCTACAGTTACACTTTTGAATGCTCACTTCTCTGCCGCAAAAAGTGCTCTGTTACAGAGTTTACTTTCAGACAGCTGTCAGCTTTTCATGAGACTGCATGTGCATCAGTATGTCACAAACTTAAGGGGACTAAATAGCTCGTGCAAGGTCAGGGCATTACAAGATTAGATGATCAGCCACCAAGTAATTGAATGCTTTAGCAATGATAAAGTTTGTGAAAGGCTTTTGCTTGAAACGGATGACTTGACTTAACCAAATGGAAACCGTGGATCACGATCACAAACGGTCAGACCTGTCGCAGCTGTGGTAAACTGGATTACTTTGCTAAAGGTATGTTTTTCTTCTCCAGTTAATGTGCACTGACAGACTGTAACCATTATGCAAATTGTGAGTTCAGGAGCAGCAACTTTCAAGTCATGCACAGTTAATTTAAGTTAAATGGTGTGAACATTCCCCTCTTGTTTGAGAATGGTGCTACTATGTACCTCTTACATATAAACACATACCAGCAGTTTTTCATTTCTGAGGTCTTGTCTCCACTTACCACTACTGCCAATGGTTATGGGGACTCTCAGATCTCCCTGGTGGGTTCAGTTTACCTCATTATTCAGTACGGAAGAGATGTTCTGCCTAATGTTTGCTTTTATGTTATGAAAAAGGGGCAAATCTGATGGGGTTAGAGCTGTTACTTGCCCTGGGATTTTGTGTCTTGGATAAAAGTGGCATGCAAATTTTGCAATATAACCTCATGCTCTCCTTTCTCCTCAAAGACTTTACCCAAGTGTTTACCCAGAGGATTACACGTTACAACCTTCAACTGACAACACTCAGAAAAACTATTGTCATGGGTTGAGACAGGCTCTATTTCACAGTTGACGCCGTTTTCTGCCTGGCTAAATTACCAAACGTTCAGATTTGCCAATCAAGAGGCCAAGACCAACATCTTCAGGGCATGGGTCAAGGAGCTGTTAAACCAAGTGGCAAGTCATCACCAGATGTTACCAACACGTCAAGATTGCTACATTTGTCAGATGCACACAGTATTCCAGATACTTCACAAATGAGTCCTATGAGAACAGAGGCAGGAACAAATCCTTTTATTGACTGTACATTAAGGCAGGGTTTTCAGATAATTTAAAAGCTATTACACATTAACATCATGAGGCATAGTAGAGTAGCATTTGGTCTGCATCATGTCCAAGATGAACCTCAGTAATACTGCCAAAATCCTTTTGATTCATCTATGCCAGGGAGGGAGCTCGTCGTGGCCGCCCACCACCTCCCCTGGGAGCTCGTCGTGGCCGCCCACCACCTCCCCTGGGAGCTCGTCGTGGCCGCCCACCACCTCCCCTGGGAGCTCGTCGTGGCCGCCCACCACCTCCCCCCTGGGAGCCCACCACCTCCCCTGGGAGCTCGTCGTGGCCGCCCACCACCTCCCCTGGGAGCTCGTCGTGGCCGCCCACCACCTCCCCTGGGAGCCGTCGCCCACCACCTCCCCTGGGAGCTGCGTGGCCGCCCACCACCTCCCCTGGGACTGGGCCATGGCTTTCAGTAACTGAAAAGATAAGCAGGATTAATCCATTTGTAGGACAGGTTCCATTCAGTTGGAAAGTCTGGTGGAGGCCATTCAAATACTGTTTTCTTACCTTCTTCATATTCTGAAGGGCCACAGACCGAGTCACAGCATTCACATACTCTGTCATGACCACCAAGCTCTTGCCACCTGCAGGGGTAATCGGTTATATTTATTCCATTTAGGCATCACATCTCATTAAACACACACTAGTTACCTTGCCAGTTTTTTGTTGTAAGTGCAGAACTTGGCAGTGTTGGTCACATCTTGGCTTTTCTTTGTAAACATCTTGCAGTGAAAGTAAACCTGTAAGCAGGATTGTCGAGAAGTGCTTTATGCCCAT
The DNA here is from genome assembly GCF_016835505.1 of Polypterus senegalus. Taxonomy (NCBI): domain Eukaryota; kingdom Metazoa; phylum Chordata; class Cladistia; order Polypteriformes; family Polypteridae; genus Polypterus; species Polypterus senegalus. The sequence continues at coordinate 7,849 of NW_024384995.1, forward strand.
TTCAGATTCTCAGTGATGTGCTCAACTTGGTAGTTGCCCTAATAGTTCTATTAGTGTAGACAAGGGCTTTACCTGCTTGTGGTCATTAAACTGGAAAGCAGATACTGTAAAGGAGACGACATTAGCCATCCTTGGCCTCTCAAATCTGGAGGAGCAGCTTTCCTGTTTACTATCCACCATACACCTGCAAGTATGCAACATGTTGCCAACAGTATCATTTTTGGTCCTCAAGAGATTTTTCTGGCATCTCAAATTAAACCCCACCAAATTAATGCCTTGTTTCAAATCAGTTACACCAGAGATCCTTAGAAGACCAAATTGACACTAATTTAACTTACCCATAGTTGTCAATTACAGTGTATTGTGGTCTGGAATTGGGATTTGGATTTGGAGTTGCATAGCAGGAGTGAAGGAAGAGCCATTGTCTGGTACTGTTGGGGTAACTAACTGCCTGAAAGTGGATTTCTTGGCCCAAATGATATTTAGCTTCAGATGGCTTAGAAAAGGTAGCTGTGGAAAGACAGGTCCACCATATTAACTAGTCCAAAACTAAAATTAAACAAGGCACACTTATTAGCCAAGAGCAAAGTTCAAGGTGTGGATATGTCAGATTACCATCCATTATCTTCAAAACCATGCCAGAAGGATGATGAAGGGACCGCACACCAGAGGGGACACTCCAGGTAGGGTGCACTGCACCTTTGTATACATGGTAGTACCTACACAAGTACATTGTTAATGTTACAATTCTAAGTTAAGAGCAGAGGCCCACACAGCTGATGCAACATAGGACATTCCATTTACTTACCTGAAAAAACAGCATTTCAGAGCAATATTGACAGGCTGCTTCCTACGGATTACTCCTAGCACTTTTTCTGGTTTGGAATGGAGAACATTCTCATACATCAGACAGCCCTCATGCATCTAAAGTCATAGGCAGACTACCATTTAGATATGCAGTAGATCATAACAGTACACATCTATAAACCAATATCCAATACAATTTCAGCCAACTATGTTGAAATACACACTTACTGATCTTTTACCACCACAAACATTCAGAGGATAATTAAAGAGCAAGTCTCCAGTGGCTTCATCTTTGCCATTGCTTTTGCAGTTACTACCAAGAACAAGGTCAGCCTCAGAGCAGCCAAACCTAAAGAAAGATTTTTTAACCCTCACCACCATGTTTGAGAGGCTACAAGTCAAAGACACATCAGATTTGACATATATGGGTAGCGTCATCACAGGCCTTGGAGATTTAGGGTTCAACAAAGCCTTCAGTGCTGGTGGCAGTTTTGCACTAGGACCAGTTAGTACTCGAGGATCCAAAATGCTTTTTGGAAAAGGAGTTGCAAAAAAAGGAACACCTTCAGCAGGCATAAAGAGCATTGATTTTGAAGACCCTGGAACAAACTGAGCCACAGCCCTCTGGGATGGAGAATCATACTCCCGTTCAAATGCCTGAAAATTATCAACTGGACCGGTTAATCCCAAAAACGGGAAACCACCAAAGAGACAACAAAAGAAACAAAACCATCCCATCCTAATCACCATAGACTACAAGTGCATCAAAAGAAAACAAAAAGAAAGACAAGTCAATCACTAAGGTTACTGCGCGACGGCCTTTTAAACTCTTCCTGCTGCGGCAGGTGCGTAGGCGCATTGCACACGCCTCATGCGCGCGTGCGCGCGTGTACGGTCAGTTCGTGAGCAATCGGAGTGCAGTTGGGTTCAGCTGGCTCGATTGGGTGTGAATGCGAAATGGTTTGCGTCAGATACCCTCGTAAGGAAAATAAGAAAACTTTTAAGTACCACTACATCTTGTTCGATTCAGATCCTTTATTGTTATCACACCGTTCTGTTTTAATCCTTACTTGTCTTACATTTGTTATTATTATAATAAATGTGATTCCAATTATAGAAGCAATTCGTTTAAGCATTATGTACGTATATTATACAGTAAAAACTGAAATAAATAAACGGTAAAACAGTTATGTGAATCAGTGAAATGCACACAAATTGCAATGTAAGTAGTCTTCAATATTATTTTCTTGCTTCAGTGTTTAAAGACTGTTTTAAGGGAATTTGCTATTTTTTCCGTAAAGCCACAATGGAGCTCTATTAGTATAGGGTGATCCAGATCTAATTATGCGATTTTCATTACGCTATAACTTATTAAGTTTATTACACAGAAAATTCATAAAACATTATTATTGTTACCGATAGATGGCAGCACTTGCCCTGCATTACAAAGTGTTGGGGAGTCGGTTGTCAGTCAAACAGCGGGTGCGATGTGTTCGCCTTTTCATAAATGTATAATTAGATCTGGAGCACCCTGTACATATGCATTAGGAATGCACCCTTTGCAGCATCGCCACAAGTAACCCCCGATCCTTAGCACTGTGTGAAGCAAAAGCCTAAAGATAGTTAAACAGACTAATTTTTCCTTTTGTGCTGAAGTGTTGTTTTTTTTTTCTACTTCTTTTCTTTTCTGTTGTTGTTCAGTTAGCTAATTTATGCTTTCGACAAACTAGATTATCTGTAGCACACACTACTTGACAAAAGTGCTTCGGCTTGGCTGGTAGAAAGTTTACTACCGTCAAACAGTGAATTCATTTTAATGAGTAAAAGTTGTTTTTGAGCATTTTTTTGTTCCTGTGATTATATATTATCAGGTTTATTCAGGTTTACGGTTTGTTAGACATAATGCTACAATTAGTTCGTCCAGCTAATTAATATAAATGGTTTTGATCTGAGATAAATGTTATGAGTATTATGTACTTTGTAATTTTGTTTTTTTTTTTACAGCATCCACCAACTTCCTGGCTCAACCCCTGAAGTGACATTTTCTGTTAAGTCTATATACATTTTGTTGACATCTTTTGTTGTCTTTTGGGAGCTTTTTCATTATTGGGATGAGCAAGTTCAATTAATCTTTAGGCTGATGAATGAGGGTACAATACTCCATCCCAGAACATTACAAATAATTTTCTTCCAATGTATTTGAAACTAAGGCGGCATGGTGGCGCAGTGGATAGCGCTGCTGCGTCGCAGTTAGGAGACCTGGGTTCGCATCCGGGGTCCTCCCTGCGTAGAGTTTGCATGTTCTCCCCATGTCTGCGTGGGATTCCTCTAGATACTTTATTAATCCCCAGGGGAAATTCACATACACCAGCAGCAGCATAATGATAAAGAACAATATTAAATTAAAGAGTGATAACAATGAAAGTATAACAGACAGACAATAATTTAGTATAATATTAACGTTTACCCCCCCGGGTGGAATTGAAGAGTCGCATAGTTTGGGGGAGGAATGACCTCCTCAGTCTGTCAGTGAAGCAGAGCAGTGACAGCAGTCTGTCGCTGAAGCTGCTCCTCTCTCTGGAGATGATCCTGTTCAGTGGATGAAGTGGATTCTCCATGATTGACAGGAGCCTGCGCAGTGCCCGTTGCTCTGCCACGGATGTCAAACTGTCCAGCTCCGTGTCTACAGTAGAGCCTGCCTTCCTCACCAGTTTGTCCAGGTGTGAGGTATCCCTCTTCTTTATGCTGCCTTCCCAGCACACCACCGCGTAGAAGAGGGCACTCGCCACAACTGTCTGATAGAACATCTGCAGCTTCTTATTGCAGATATTGAAAGATGCCAGTCTTCTAAGGAAGTATAGTCAGCTCTGACCTTTCTTACACAGAGCATCAGTATTGGCAGTCCCGTCCAATTTATCATCCAGTGGCACTTCCAGGTATTTATAGGTCTGCACACAGTCACCTCTGATGATCACGGGGTCCATGAGGAGCCTGTGCCTCCTACAGTCCACCAGCAGCTCTTTGGTTTTGCTGGTGTTTAGTTGTAGGTGGTATGAGTCACACCAATTAACAAAGTCTTGATTAGTTTCCTATACTCCTCCTCCTGCCCACTCCTGATGCAGGTCATGATAGCAGTGTCATCTGCAAACTTTTGCACGTGGCAGGACTCTGAGTTGTATTGGAAGTCCGATGTATAAAGGCTGAACAGGGCCGAAGAAAGTACAATCCCTTGCGGCTCCTCTGTTGCTGACCACAATGTCAGACCTGCAGTTCCCGAGACACACATATTGAGGTCAGTCTTTAAGATAGTCCACGATCCATGCCACCATGTCCCTAAGGAGTAGAGGTTGGATGTTGTTGAAGGCGCTAGAGAAGTCCAGAAACATAGTTCTTACAGCACCACTGCCTCTGTCCAAGTGGGAGCGGGATTGGTGTAGCATATAGATGATGGCATCCTCCGCTCCCACCTTCTCTCGGTATGTGAACTGCAGAGGGTTGAGGGCGTGGCAGACCCATGGCCTCAGGTGGTGAAGCAGCAGCCTCTCCATGGTCTTCGTCACATGTGACGTCAGAGTGACAAGCCGGAAGTCGTTCAGCTCACTAGGACGTGATACCTTTGGGACTGGGGTGATGCAAGATGTTTTCCAAGGCCTCGGGACTCTCCCCTGTTCCAGGGTCAGGTTGAAGATGTGCTGTAGAGGACTCCCCAGCTCCAATGCACAGGCCTTCAGCAGTCGTGGCGATACTGCATCTGGACCTACTGCTTTGCTTGCACAAAGTCTCCTCAGCTCTCTGCTTACCTGGGCTGCTGTAATTGTGGGTTGGGGGAAACTCTCTTCTATGCTGGTATCAGCAGAAGAATGGGTGGAGGGTGCAGTACTCTGAGGTGAGAGTGAGTTTAGGTGGTCAAACCTGTTGAAGAAGTTGTTCATCTGGCTTGCTGTCTCTACTTCTCCCTCAATGGAGGCACCTCGCTTTGAGCTGCAGCCAGTGATGTTCTTCATCCTATCCCGCACTTCCTTCATGCTGTTTTTCTGCAACTTCTGCTCCAGCTTTCTCCAGTACTGCTCCTTCGCTGCCCTTAGCTGGATTCAGAGTTCCTTCTGCATGCACTTGAGCTCATGCTGATCCCCGCCTTTAAAAGCCCTTTTCTTCTGATTCAAAAGGGCCTAGATGTCACTTGTAATCCATGGCCTTGTTGTTAGCATAGCAGCGTATAGTTCTTACTGGAACTACAATGTCCATACAGATGATGATGTAGTCAGTAGTGCAGTCAACAACCTCCTCGATGTTCTCACTATGTGACCCCTGCAGGATATCCCAGTCCGTAGTTCCAAAGCAGTCTCTCAGAGCCTGCTCTGCCTCAGGTGACCACTTCCTGAATGAGGGTGTGGTGGTAGGTAGCTCCCTCAGTCTTGATTTGTAGTGAGGCTGAAGCAGAACCAGGTAATGATCTGCTTTCCCAAGCGCAGGCAGCAGGTTGGAGTACTCCGGTTACCTCCCATACTCTAAAGACATGCAGGTTTGGTGCACTGGCGATTATAAATTGTCCCTAGAGAGTGCTTGGTGTGTATGTGTGTGTGCCCAGTGGTGGGTTGGAGCCCTGCTTGGGGTTTGTTTCCTGCCATGTGCCCTGTGTTGGCTGGGATTGGCTCCAGAAGACCTCTGTGACCCTGTAGGTAGGATATAGTGGGTGGGATATTGGTTGGTTCAGCGTTTGATAGATAGATAGATAGATAGATAGATAGATAGATAGATAGATAGATAGATAGATAGATACTTTATTAATCCCAAGCGTTTCTCAATCCTTAAGTATTTGCGACCTGAGTTTTCATAACAGTTTTAATCGCGCCCCCCGGTCTTTTTTAATTAATGATATATCTTAGATTTATATTTTATTATACCTACTTAACCTTTATCGACATTTATCTAACTCTGTATTTATTTTTCTAGTATTAGAATGTAGTTTAAGTTAATTTGTTTTGGTTTCAATAGATGTATTTTTCATATTTTCTTTTGTTCACATCTTCACACCCCCCTTTTTGTTACTTGCCCCTAGGGGCCCACCCACAGGTTGAGAGCAACCTGGTTGGTTGGTTGGTTGGTATTTGAAACCATGGCTCTCTGACCCTGCCGGGTTTCTTTCTGTTCTACTCCCTTTCCTAATAACCTGTTTGATCCTCAAGCACTGACTGGTCCCAGCACGACACTGCCACCAGCATTGAAAGCACTGCTACACCCCACAACTTCAAGACTTGGGAATATCATATTTGTGAAAAATAATATCACAAGTCTTGTAGCCTTTGTAACATGGTGGTCAGGATTAAAAAGGCATTCTTTGGGCTTGATCTTGGGTAAGAGCATAAGCAAAGGAAAAGATGAAGCTGCCAGAGACCTGCTGTTTAATTATCCTCTCACGGCTTGTGTTGGTTAGAGTGATTAGCGAATTACTTACAGATTACTTATTATATTACATATTATTATAGAGTGATTACTTATAGAATCTCTCCATGGTTTAATAAAAACACACTCGCTCTTAAATTACAATGTCAAAAACTGGAGCACAGATTGAAACACATCCAGCTTTGTTGTTCTCCATTTGCGATGCTTTGGTGTGTCTGACTTTGCTTTTGAATTCAATCGAGTGAAAAATGACAACTGTCCGATTAACTGTGATTTTAGTTCCCTCTCCGTTCTCTTTCTCAGATCCCAGTTTCGTAGTTTTTATGAACAGTTCGAAAGTGACTTTCCACATTTTCCTTCTTTGTAATAGCAATGATAGATTGACAGATCAGACAAATGCACTTCGATTGTGACATTGTGTGAAAAAAAATCCTCTTCCAATTCCACATCCAGCCCATAACCAACAATTTTTTTTTTAAATCCTTTCTTTAGTTGATATAAATTGGAAGGCTAACTGGATCATTCAGACAGCCGGAGTTTTGTAGTAGTTCGTGCTTTTGATCGTGTGTGCGGGATGACCAGTGTGTTAGAAGAAAAGAGATCTCAGACTGGCCTCCCTGTATGTCAATCAAGTGGCAAATGCCATAGGGAGGATATATGATAGACTAACATTTAAAAAAAAAATTTTTTTTTGAATGTAACACAATCTACCTGCACTACTTTTCCGATCTACTGGTTGATCGCGATCGATGTATTGGGCACCCCTGCTCTAGCATGTCATTTAAAGCACACGTTACCAAGTTGTCTAAATCCTGTTTCTTCCATCTTAAAATGATGGGAAATGAAGGTGTTTTCTAAATTAGCAGGATTCTGAGAAATTAATTCATGCATTTATTTCTAGTATGATTGACTACTGCAATGTGGAGTTCCCTGGATGTTCAAATTATTCTTTATATAGCTTCCAGTTAATCCAAAATGCTCCTGCAAGAATTATTACAAGAACAAGAATATACAAAGACATAACTCCAGTTCTTAAATTTTTGCACTGGCTCCCAGTTAAGTTTAGGGCAGATTTCAAAATCGTCCTTTTTCGTTTCGTACTGAAACATTCTCTGAACTACTTTGTCTTATAAGATCAGTGCCTAAAGGGGTTTGTACTCTTTGGATTAATGGAGGATCTCCAAAGAATTTTAAATCTTCTGACCCTTTTTGAGGAGGTAGGCTTGTCAACATAGAGTACTTCACTTGTGGAGCTGGCTGGCTCTTTATTCTCCATTCGTAGCTTAACATTCACTTCATGAAGAGCTTCCAAATGTTTACCATTACAAGTTTTTCATGTAATTCTCATCCTGCACTGGGCAGCTTGATGATTTCTTCCACATTTCCAACATTTCTTATTAGATCGAATCCAATTCTCCTTTTGCTCCTTTGTTAACTGACTGAAATTGGTGCATTGGTTAAGAGAATGCTTATTATTGTTGCAATAAGCACAATACATTTTAGGTCTCTCAGTAAATGTGGATGATTCAAATGGTTTCTGAGCCTCTACAGGGGGAATGGGAACGGCAGCAGGTGAATCTATACTAAGGAGAACAGTTGAGGCCTTAGGTGGGGGCTGCCTATGTGGACGGCCTTCCCTTTGCTCTCTTCGTTGACTGGTATGTGCCTTGGTTCCAGTACTGGTTACTTCTATTTCACATTCTTGCACTTGAACCTCAAACTCAAGCCAATTTGAGAAATCATAGAGTGTTGGAACATTAATGTACCTTGACAAGATATAGCGCCGGAAGTCAGCTTTCAAATCGTGAGGTAGCTTGGAGGAAAGTCGACTTACGTGTGAGCCACAATGCAGTTCAATTCTGCCCTTTTCACCTAGTTGGTCAAGCATCCCCACTAAAGCACGGATCTGCAAGGCAAATCTACGGAAGGACACAGTATCACCAGTTCTGATATTTGCACCATCCATTAGTTCAGCTATTCGTTTTAACGCCAGTTTATGAGGCTGACCATATTGTACAGTTAAGGAAGCCATAGTATCACTATAAGGATATGGAGAGTTGCTATAAGAATCTGCAATTAATAGTGCATCTTCCAATTTAAGGTGATCCATAAGGATTTGATACTTAAAACGTTCAGTAGCATCACTTGGGAGGAGATTCTCGAGAGCTATCTTCATTCTAGAGAATTCTCTTGGATCCTCATGGACAAGTAAGGTATCGTAGGTTTTGGTCCTCTGTAGCTTTTCTCTTGAGATTGACGTATTAGTGAAGAATAAGGATTTCGATACTGGCCTTCAGCTGGTGGCACTGAATATGTCTCATTCTGAGCGTTTTGATACTGTTGTGCAGGTGGATAGATAGTGGGGCATAATGGATTGAATTTATTCTGCATCACGTCCTGTCTGACAAATCGTACTGAAACATTCTCTGGACTACTTTGTCTTATAAGATCAGTGCCTAAAGGGGTTTGTACTCTTTGGATTAATGGAGGATCTCCAAAGAATTTTAAATCTTCTGACCGGTATCCACGGTCACCTGCAATGTTGGCAACTGGGCTGCTATAAACTGAAACAGGCCTACTCTGGGAGACAATTGAAGTATTAGCCTCTTTTACCATTTCAATAACTGAAGGAGATTGAGGTTGTTTATCAGACTCCTGTGCAGGGACTACATCTCCATGAGGCTGCAACTTGCTTATGGCATTGGTAAGATGCATCATATTCTCACGCAAACACTTATTTTCAGCTTGCATCTCTCTAATTGCTGCAAGGACCTCATCACTAGCTCCTGGGTTTGGAGGGTTAGGAGTTTTCTCTCAGCAGCAATCCGGACCTCACTTTGTTGCTCAATGTCAGAATCGGGAATGTGACAGGGAGAGGGGAGGGGTGTCATCTTGGCAGCACCCTCATAACCTGTCCTCTTCCAATAACTTGTAGGTGAATGATAAATCTCAGATTCTGGATTCACCCTTCTAATTACACCTTCTTGACTGAGCGTACAATTCTGCAAATCGGAGTGATGTGCTGTCTGAGGTGGAATCACAACTAACTGATTCGGTAATATGGGTGCACTGTTACACCAACTCACATAGTTCACATCAAAATCTTCCAAATACACAGGGCGACGTATTTGGGCCTGGGTCAAACAATGGCTTCATTATCATCTGTAGTATTTGTTGGAAAAGACGAGTACATCTTCTTTACAGTGTAGCAGTTGTCTATCCGGCTCGAAGGACCATAAATTGTAATGAAGAATTATGTTGGTTCAGATTAAATTACAACCACTGCACACATCCGGTCAGGGATGGATGAAGATGTCCAAATTCTATCTATTAAATTCTTCCAAACTTATACAATGTGAAGATATCGTCTAAATAAATAATAATAAACATTAATTAGCTATCCCACTTTCTTTCTTTTCAGTTTGTCAATGTTAACATTAGTCATTTAACAGGTACTTCATTTATCCAGTAGATGGCATACTACACCCCAGATAACATCAATATCGGAAATTACTAGAACGTTAAACAATAAAGCATTTACTCAACTTAAAAAGTAATTATTCTTAATAGATATACATATTATATACAAGGAAACGATAATACCGCAATTCCATAACAAACAATGTGAGAAACTCCATATAGCGTCTGTTCAACTATACTTTAACTTCTTCAAACGTCAATATTTAGAAACAGTACTAAATATATATATATATATATATCCAAATTACAAATGTAAACATATAAACAATATACTTTAAGGATAAACGAATTCCACTTACTTTATAATCAATTACGCAAACTTTCACATTTAAACGAAGCTCCTACTCTACTGCTTAGACGCCACCAAACTAATCTAAATGTTCAAAGTGAAGCCCCGTGATTGGCCAAGTTCCAACTCACCACGGGCCAACCACAACAACCAATAAACCAAGGCGGAAGACAGCTAATTAAGGGGATACAACACATAAATAATATATTGCCTTTTCAAAAGATTTGCATATTCATAGAGGCGTAATTCTGGGAGGAGTTGGGGCGGGACAAAAGGCGCGTGCACGAGCGTTACTTTTCACGCTGACTGGGATTTATGGAGCGGAAGAACATAGAAGTTGGAGTACGCACAGATTCCTGCATCTGGATTTTTCTGTGCATAAGCACATTTCTCCTTTTTTGCTTACATCATGTTATAGTGCGAATTGTATGCACAGCATTATGCATGAGGCCCCAGGTCTGTGTATGTTCATCTGTTTGTGTCCAGGCTTTTATAGCTTGTATGTTTGCTGCCCAACCAATAATCAAAGTCAGGATCTTCATATCGGATTGAAAATCCTTTCTCAATCTATAGTTTTCGGATAATATTTCATTGAGCTGATCATGTGAAGGATTGGGAATGGACACTTTTTGTACATTGCAAGGTCCGAGAATAACTCGAAGTATCATAGTGCCTAATGTTAATAAAAAACAAGATAAAACAGATGTTCATTAGAATCACAATAAGTGACTAGCAAATTATAAATCTCTTGGGAGAAATTAAAAGCTTTTCTCTTATTTTGTAAGGTTTAAGAGAATAAAAGTCTGGACGAACATTAATTACATCTCCATAGTTGTACAAGGGAACTTCATACGAACAAAGACATGCAATGTACCATGAGCTCTGTTTTTCAAAAGCAAATGAAACTTCAGCATTTGATATTCTGATTTTAAAATTGCATGAATCATGATCTACCCTCTTGAAAAAACTGTGCTTAGGTTCAAACCTCAAAACTCAACCAAGGGGCAAAAACATCTTATCGTATTTGGATAATGCTCAATGAAATGGTGTTTTGGTTTTAGTTTTCATTTAAAAATACTTCTTGAAACAGTTGTTTGTGTCCTGAGAGTTTTGACTCCAAATAGTACAATGTTTTCTCTGAAACTTTCTTGGAAAAAAGTTCCACAATATCCTCTAACTCCATTAACATTTCCCAAGTTTTCTCTTTTTCAGGCACTAAAGTACCAATCATCAAAGTCTAGATTCTTAACATTGTCCAATTCTTATGCCCGTTGCCACCAATTGTTTTTTTTGGAACTGAAGGTTTGTGATTTTTTTTCTGGCCAATTAACTTTTATCAGAGTGAGCACCTGGAAAATTCTGGATGATAGTGTTAATGCTATCAAGTGCAGAAAAATTCACTTTATCAACTTGTGCAAACAAACACTCAACTCAAAAGGCACAAAACACCCTCAAAAAATTGTGAAGACGGTCTGGTGGAAAAAATGAAAATGCTTCCTCAACACACTTTCAGCTTTCTTACCACTGACAGACTCAAGACTGTGATATGTTTTCAGCTCAGTGATTAAATCATCATGTCCCTGTTGTGTTCTTACTCGAAACAATACTTGTCATATATCTGTGTTCTGAATGTCACTCATTGATGCTAAACAGAAATGACAGAATTCATCTGCCTCGAAGCTCTCCTGAAATCCTGCAAGACTATGTGTGGCAAGATTAGCAGCAGAAACAGCAAACACAAAAAGCACGAAATGTCCACTTCAATCTCGACATTTCCACTTTAATCACATAGTTTATTTTGTCATTAAAGTAGAACATCATAAAACTCATCTTAAAATTGTTTAATTAACCAGTTTCTAAAATCACATCGTAATTAAAGTAGCACGTTAAATGCTTTGTTTTGTATTTGATTTTCTATGTGCTCTATGCGTGTGAATCACTACTTGTTTCTTAAACCGGCTCTCTTCCTCCAGCTGGACACAGAATCCATTACATTCGTGATATTACAGCTCTCTGAATAACTAAAATACTGAGATGTATACGTGATGTAATTTTCATGATGATAGGAGTTAAAGCACGTTTTTAAACATGTTTCACTTCGATGAAATAATTTATTGCAGCAGTATCAGGAGAGGCTCTAAGCTTGTGGTGGCACTGGGCAGAGGAAGAATCGGTGGCTGGCTCCTTCGTCCGCCAATGTCAGTAAAGTATCTTATGCACGGTGGATGGCCACGTATGTTGCAGACACTAGCCGCCTCGTGCTCATGACACAAGCATTTAACTTTTGCCGACATATGTCGCTGCGTTTTTAGCTGTGTTGTTATTTTCTCTTTCTGTGTTATATTCAATATATTGTGACGTCCCGTCGAATAAACACACTCAGGAGCCGCTTGTCCGGGGAAGTCTTCCAAATGCCGACTGGCTTTTTATTCAATCTGCCGCGATATAAACAGTGCCCTACTACCGCCCGTTGTCTGGGTCACGGGGACACCTCCAAAATAACAAAGACTAATCACCTTTGTCCTTAAAAACAGTTACTTCCCTTCTTTACACCTTATGCTGTTCTCCTCACTTTCTCCAGTCTCTGCAACTCCCCTTCCGGCCACACCACCCCTTTTTATCACGCCCCATTAATTAACCCGGATCCCTGTCACTCATCTCTCTCTAGGGAGGTGCCCCAAGCCCTTACAAACAGGGTTCCCCCAAGACTCCACCCCAACACTGCTTCCCTTCCCTTCCCTATAGCCCATGCAATGGCAAGACACGTCACACTGCCCCCTCCTCAGCTCCTCGTCCCCGAGGAAGCACATAATCATGCAGATGTCTTGGCAGCTGTCTTCGCCGGCGTGGGCGTCTGTTAGTGGAGTCAGGCCGGGCAAGTGGTGTAACATCTGAGCCAGGATTTGTAGAAGGTGTTGTGGCAGTCATGGGTGCAGGTTGTGAAGGAGCACAACCTCTGTAACTGGCCAGATGGTCCTGATGCAAAAACACTCTCCTGCCCGGAGGTGGTAACTGGACCCAGTAAACAACCTCCCCCACCCGTTCCAATACTTGACAGGGTCCCACCCAAGGACTATCCAGCTTTGGAGAGCGTCCCTTCTGTCTTTTTGGGCCAAACACCCAAACTTGATCACCTGCTTGAAAAGGCTGCCCCCGAACCCAAATGCCATAATGGCACTTCTGTTTTTCTGCTGCTACTCTTATCCGGCACCTTGCAAAGTTATGTGCCACCTCCAATCGATCCTGCAACCTGCGAGCATAGTCAGGGCCTGGAGGTTCAGCTGGGGTGTCAGGGGGAACACCATATACAAGTGCAGACGGTGTTCGCAGCTCTCGTCCTAGCATTAATAAAGCAGGGGTGCATCCAGAGGATTCCTGCACAGCAGATCGGCAGGCCATCAGAACCAGAGCCAGCTGTTGGTCCCAGTCCTTTTGATCTTTAGAGGTGGTAAGAGCCAGCTGTGTGGTCAGAGTCTGGATAAACCGCTCGGCTAGCCCATCACTCTGGGGTGCAAGGGGTGGTTCGGGTTTTCTGGATGCCAAGTCTCTCACATACTTTTTGAAAGACCTGGCTTTCAAAGTTTCTCCCTTGGTCTGGATGCAGTTCGACAGGCATCCCAAACCGACTAAAGAATCCTGTAATGAGAGCTTCAGCAACAGTCTCAGCTTCTTGATTAGGTAGTGCATAGGCCTCGGGCCACTTGGTAAAATAGTCCACTGTGACTAAAACAAACCGATTCCCCATAGCTGAGCAGGGAAATGGCCCAAGAATGTCAATTGCCACCCGTTCCATTGGAGCCCCTACCTGATACTGTTGTAGTGGGGCAGTAGACCTTCCTTGGGGTCCTTTCCTGGCTGTGCATAAATCACACTTGCGGCAGTAGTCCTCTACATCGCGCCTGCACTGTCCCCAATAAAACGCCTGCCTCACCCGCCTTAAGGTCTTGGTGACTCCAAAATGACCAACTCCAAGCGTTCCATGCATGTTCTTCAGGATCTCTTCACGCAGCTGTTGTGGTACAACGATCTGCCACCTCCCTTCTCCAGTTGCAGGGTCCTTCCATTGTCGCTTCAATACCCCCTCGTCCACAACCAAGCTGTCCCACTGGGACCAAAGACCCTTAACTGCAGGTGATTCCAGTGCCACTTCCTCCCCGCAGGGACGATGCTGTTCCTCTTTCCAGTGGAGAACCTTCTTGACCTCAGGGTCACATTCCTGACTAACTCGCCATTCTTGGGTACAACCTGGCACTGAAAGAGCTTGGCACTGAACCTTATCAGGATCCTCACAGCTTTGATCTTGACGCCCCCTTTTCTCACAATAGGCACATCCCTGATCTGCGAGGGTCGTCGAGACAGAGCATCTGCATTTTGTGTTTCTCACCAGGTCGATGCTCTACTTGAAAGTGGTAAGTCTGAAGCTCCTCCAACCAACGAGCAATCTGACCCTCAGGTTCTCGAAAAGACAGTAACCACTGGAGAGCAGCATGATCAGTGCGGACCACAAAGAGAGACCACACAGGTAGTGCTTGAAGTGACGAACAGATTCTACCAGGGCGAGGAGCTCCCTCCGAGTTACACAATAATTCCTCTCAGCTTTTCTGAGAGCACGGCTATAGTAAGCCACCACACGCTCTCCCTCTGGGTGCCGCTGTGACAGCACAGCCCCTAAGCCCACATCACTGGCATCGGTGTCAAGGAGGAATGGCAGGTCAATATTGGGTGGAGCCAAGATCGGTGCACCGCAAAGGGCTTCTTTCAATTTACAAAAGGCGGCTTGTTGGTCCTCCCCCCACTGGAATGCTTCATCTGGGCTCAATAAACGATGCAAGGGTGCAGCAATAGTGGCAAATTCAGGTACAAATCGCCTATAGTAAGAGGCCAGTCCAAGAAATTCACGAATCTGCCTTCGATCCTGTGGCTCTGGCCACTCTTGCACAACAGACACCTTATCTTTCTCTGTGGTGACACCTCTTTGACTCACACGGTGACCCAGAAATGACACTTCTCTCCGGAGAAGGTGGCACTTATCAGGATGAAGTTTAAGGTTGGCCACACGAAGCTTCTGCAGAACCTCCCTCAAGGACTCCAGAGCCTCCTGGAATGTCTTGCCATGAACCAGTAAATCATCCAAGTAGACAAGGCATTGAGTACCAGACATACCTGCCAATACTTTATCCATTAACCGTTCAAAGGTAGCTGGAGCATTGCAAAGACCAAAAGGCATAACTCGGAACTGCCAGAGTCCCTTTCCTGTGGAGAATGCAGTCTTAGGTCGAGCTTCAGGTGTTAGCGGCACCTGCCAGTAGCCACTGCGCAGGTCTAGTGATGAAAACCAGGCTGATCCTGCCACCAAATCCAGGGACTCATCAATGCGAGGCAACGGATAGGAGTCCTTGATGGTTACAGCATTTACCCGCCGATAATCAACACAAAATCGCCACTTGCCATCCTTCTTGGGAACAAGGACCACAGGAGAGACCCAGGGAGACTCAGAGGGTTCGATAATCCCGGCCTGTCTCATTTCCTGCAGAATGTTCTCAGCTGCTGTCTGTTTAGCTAGTGGCATACGGCGGGCGCTGTTTGATAGGAAAGCACTCCCAGTATTGATGTCATGCTGCACAAGAGAAGTCTGGCCAACATCATCTGCAGAGGTAGCAAAACGGTCCCTAAAGTCATGTAATAACTGCCAGAGCTGGCGCTGTTGCTTGTGTGTTAACCCTTTCCTGTTGGCATTCCAAACAGTGCTGACAACCTTCATTACTGGTACGGGTTGAGTGATGTTAGTAAAATAGGCACATGTTCTTCTTGGGAGCCACCACTGGTGGTTCCCTTCTGCCTTGCTGGTGCCCTAACAAGGGAGTGTCCCAATGCCTTGAAGATACAGAGTCCCCATCTGAAGATCTATTCGCTCCAACTGCTTGTAAGAAATCAAGTCCCAAGATACAGGAGTTGTTGATATTAGCCACCCAGACATCCTGCACCCACTGCTTCTCAGCAATACAAATGTCTACTTGTGCTCTGCCTAACATGGGGTCATCTCACCTGTAGCTGTCATCAACTTAGTAGAATTGGCTGCACATAGGACCGCCACATCCAACATGTCAGGATGGATAATAGATGCAGTTGACCCTGTATCCACCAGTGCCTTGCATACATGGCCGCCAATCAAAACTGAAAGGTGACAGTAATCTCCCTCACCCAGCTGACCAACAGGGACTGTTCTTGGGGCCAGCGTTGTCCCTCCTACACTGGTCCCATTTCGTTTCCGGTACAATGCTTACTTGGGAGTCCTCTTGTTTAGCCCTACTGGGGCAGTCACGTTGCAAGTGTCCATGTTGTCCACAGTACCAGCAGCGGGTGGGCATTAGGCGTGAAGGATTCCTGAACTTCTGTACGGTAGTCACTGGAGCCACTGCCTCATACTCTTGTTCTACATCTATGGCCTTAGTTTGGTGGATAGCTTCTGGTCTCCTCACCTTGGTCGACTCTGCTGATGGAAGAGGTACTTGGCTGTAACCCTCTTTAAGTATTTGTTCTGCCTCCTGGGCCGCAGACAAAGCTTGTTCCAAGGTCTCAGGCTTAGCAAAACGGACCTGCTGTCGGAGATATGGTGGGCTCAAACCCCGCAGAAATGCCTCCTTAGCCAACTCTGCCTGCACGGATCTGTCAAAATGGGGATAACCCCGTCGCACCAGAGACTGTACATCTGCTGCAAATGCCCCAGGGCCTCAGTTGTCCTGCAAACCCTCTGCTCCAGCTGTTGTCTTATTGTAGTCACAGCTTCTATATGGCCAAACCGTCGCTCCAATGCAATTTCCAAAGCATGGGCATTTAACAGCTCATCTTCTGGCACATCCGTCAGAACCACCAATGCATCACCATCCAATGCTGCAGCCAGCTGCACAGCTTGGTCCTCCAAACTCCAGCCATTTGCCCTGGCAATCATGCGAAAACGGGTGTTGTATGCTTCCCAAGACCCAGTTCCATCAAATCTGCCAATCTTTAATACAGTCCCAACCATCCGTTGTGTCTTTATTTCATCACTCACATGCACCGCCTCCCTAGCCGCCCTCAGCCACGTGTTGTCCATGCAGCGTAACAGTTCTGTGTAGCCACGGCGCCCTTCGCGCAATCCTTCAGCCAACACGTTTATTGCCTCTCCATCTACGTGTGCCAATAACTGCCCTGCTCCATAATCCTCCGTCCATCCGTACGTATTTGCTAAATAAAGGAAGCGCTGTTTGAATTCGGTCCACGCCAACACACTCGGGAAGCGCTGCAATTCTTTCGTTTCTATCGCTCCGTCCGGCCTCGCATTAAATTGAGCGTCTTCCATAAAATGGGGTCGCTCTGCAGGCTCAACAGCATTCAGCCTCATAAATGCAAACTGTTCCGAAGGAGGCTCTAAGTCGCCCTCTTGCTTCACGCGGGCTGAAAACCTGCCCTCCTCCATGAGTGCTAACTGCCTAGGCGAACTTATATGCGGCGTGAACGCTTCTTTAAATACACTCTCACCCGGACTTTGACTGCTGCTTCGTTTCATTTCCACACTGTCGCGACTCCGTTTGTCTAATAACCAAATCCCACTTCTGATCACCAATGTGACGTCCCGTCGAATAAACACACTCAGGAGCCGCTTGTCCGGGGAAGTCTTCCAAATGCCGACTGGCTTTTTATTCAATATGCCGCGATATAAACGGTGCCCTACAACCGCCCGTTGTCTGGGTCACGGGGACACCTCCAAAATAACAAAGACTAATCACCTTTGTCCTTAAAAACAGTTACTTCCCTTCTTTACACCTTATGCTGTTCTCCTCACTTTCTCCAGTCTCTGCAACTCCCCCTTCCGGCCACACCACCCCTTTTTATCACGCCCCATTAATTAACCCGGATCCCTGTCACTCATCTCTCTCTAGGGAGGTGCCCCAAGCCCTTACAAACAGGGTTCCCCCAAGACTCCACCCCAACACTGCTTCCCTTCCCTTCCCTATAGCCCATGCAATGGCAAGACACGTCACAATATATTGGCGTAGCCGTCACTGCAGTCAGTGCTTTTCTTTCCCCAAGTAACCGATCGCCATACAATCAGCTCTGTAATAGACGTTAAGCCATCTGTAAGCTTAGCGCCGATTCTTCAAAACGTTTAAAGAACATTGAAATATCTTCGTAGTACATGTTTAAGTATTCTATCCTTAAAGACACTCCCAGTGAAGAATATAGATTATTTAAATGAAGTTAAAGTTTTATCTGTATAATTTAACAAACATATTTTGCTGCATTTCACCTTAAAAATGATATCGTCATCATATGTAAATACGAGCTTAAAGTGGCTCAGGTTGTGCGATATTATAACTATAGTGCAAGTTAACAGTGGGGTGATTGTATTTATAAGTACAAACAGTTCCACAAGGGGCAATTGATTGGCTGCATTTAAAGTTCTTGGGATTAAACTGTTTTGAACCGCGAGGTCCGTACAGGAAAGGCTTTAAAACGTTTTGCCGTGGCAGAGACAGCGTGTGCTTAATGCCGTATACCGATAATTCTCTTTCCGATCAGCTGCTGCTGTGATTCACACTCAGATACAGTGATATAAATACTCCGGGTGGTGCAGTGAGAGAAATATGGAAAAAGATGATCCGCTGTGGCAAATCCTAACAGGAGGAGTTGAAAGAAGAAGAAGAAGAAGAAGGAGAAGTGAGAGTAACAACGCTAAAGCAGTTATGGCATTTGGAATACTATGGCTGTTCCCTGGACCATTATATTGTTACGAGTTAATTACAATCAGATGCATTACACTAATAAACAATATGCGGTTAGTTTCTGTGTATTTATAAAGCCGCGTCATGAAAATAATTAGTAATCACACAAGAACAGTAGCACTGCTTTGACGCTGGGTGCCGCCAGTCTGCAAAACCGAGCGGAGAACTTGCATACGACAAGGTATGAAGTACCGTGGAAAAGTGCGTGGCTTTACGCCAAGTGTAGGTTTTATACATCGCGATTTGAACGTGGAAAAGTTCTTACGCAACATTTCTGTGCGTACGCACCGTTTATACATGAGGCCCCTGGTGTCTCCGCTGGAGTACTCAATGTGTTCTCCAAAACATCACGTTGACCTAGCAAACTAGTTAAGACTTTCAGTATGGGAACATAAACAAATTACTTGATTTTTATTCAACTAAACACAAACTCAACTGGTACTAGAGCAAAGTTTTTCTAAAAATAAGCTTTTCTTTTGTGACCAGTATTAACTGTTACTCCTTCACAAGCTTTTAAAAATGGGTTGCTTTTGTGAATGGTGTCTGAAATATCTGCAAGATCAAGAGTGCGGCCAGTTTTCTCCAAAGTGTCCCCAATAATATGCCTGGTTTGGGATTCTGAAAGTGCTGTGATCTCTTTTAAATTTTTAATAACCTATTGGATTGCATTTTGTGAAACATGTAATAGATTGCATGCACATAAAGAAAGCAACAAGCTTATGTTCAATGACTAAATGTAAATTTTCATCTTCAACAACAATGCTTGTCAAAATGTTACTGCTATACATGCCTCTGTGCTATTTTCACCACCATCAGATTCCTTTAGAGTACGGCCAGCTTCCCATAACTCATCCTCTACAAGCACCACAGCCATTCAAAAATCCTTGAAGGAGTGATTTTTGTGTTAATGTGCACTCAGAATGTGGAAAGAATGTTAGTTTTAAAAGTATAGTTAGAATACGGGCATTTCATAGTTTCATATTTTTTCACGTGTCTGCTCAAGTGAATAATATCGTCTTTTCTTTCCAAATGTCTTTGAAATGACAATTTTCATAGTTAAATGTGACACACTCTGATTTATCACATTTACTAAGCACGCGACTTAGGTGCGTTTTTAAAGCTCCTACATTATTAAATAAAGCTAAACTACTATTTTTCCTATTTATTTTTAATAGAAATGTGAAATTTACTATGCTATTTTCCTGAGTGACAGATAGAATGTGTATAGGTTAGTTTTGCATTTAAATACTAAATTACTTTGTGTTCAAGATATTTAAACAATTATTTAGTAATAAGCAGTCATCAATGATACCCTTTGATGGTGATTTTTTTCAGATAAAATTCCATAGCAGAAATTAAAATGAATAGGCATAGTAATTTTTTTTTAAAAAAAATGAACACACACACAAACACATTTCAAGAATTTTATTACTCGCCTGTACAATATGGTGCAAAAGAAAAAGGGTGAGCTAAATAATAAGATAAATTAAAAGTAAAAATGACTCATGACACAATCAAACCTGCAGATTTTTTGCCTGATCCTGCAGCCACATGAGATTCCTGAAGACCACTCTGCTGTTCCTGTCATCCACTTGAAACTCATCCTCATCTCAAAGATAAAACTGTAACATAAAAACAATAGAAACATCTAAATAGCTGAATCAGAGCTACCAATCAGAGGCAGATTAAGGTGGTCATTGGCCCCCTGTTGCAGAGGATATAGACAGCCCTACTTACTCATAATGCTTTACCAGAAAGAAAAATAATAATGCCATGTGCCACTCGAGTGCAGTAGCATTAACAAACATCCACAGAAATACCTTGACAGTCTTTACTATAAATAGCAACTGCACAGATAAAATGCATTAACAATGGATCTGAAAGTTAATAACCGCTTTTAGCTTTCTAAACAAACAGGTGAAATAACGGCAGTAGTTTACAGGCCACACTATATTACTGAGTCAAAATCACACATATCAAATAAAACAAGACACATAAACATACAACACAGTAACACAAAGTAATAACACAACAGCATCACAATCATACGGCAAATATTTTCCTATCTTTAGAAGATTTTCTTCCTTGCTTTCCTGAAAGAGAAGCCCTTGATGAGGCTGGTAAAATCCAGTTTGCACAAAATATCACTTTCAATGGATATCAGAGACAGGTGATTCATTCTGTTTTGACCTATTGTGGATCTCAGTCTGTTTTTAACTAGTCCCAGTTTTGAAAATGAATGCTCCCGCTAGCATTCGTTACAGGCAAAGTCATAAATATCTGGAGTGCTGTATCAACATTTGGAAAAACTGACTGTACTTTTCTTCCTCATGTAAGTTGCAGCAGTGACCCCTTGCTGAGATGTCCTTGTTTTCTTTAATAAATTCTCTGAATTGTCCAATTTCATCCACAAAATCTTCCTCCAGATCACCCGCATATTTCTTCTGAAGATTAGTTGCTCCAGTTTGAAGATCTTCTACAGAGATGGAGAGAATATTGTTCAAAAATCCAAATGTCTGGAGTGATACCTCCAATCCAGTTTGGCAACAAGTCGGTCTATGATGGCGATAAAAACTGTTGTTTTGAATTTGTCTCGGTCTGATCATTTACAGTCAGATTCAGTGGATTCATCTGCTTGTTTTTTCCTTAATCTGTGCCTCTGTGTATCCACTTTGTTGTGTTGGAACACAGTTGGTGACATGTTCTTTGCACCACTCTCAAAGTTGTCAAAATCATCTTGCAGGGCGACTACATAATTCCTCAATGAGCTAATGAGATCAACAGCTTCACATAAATCCAAATCAACCTGCAGAGCTGTGCTAGTCTTGTAAAAGCTTTGCAGTCTGCGGTGCCACATGTTACACAAAAAGGAAATCTCTAGTTTTTCCTTCTTCGCGTAGTGTCCTGGTTTCATCCCGATCAGTAAGGTTTTGGCTCGGGTTATTGCCTAACTTTTGCAGTGACTCTTGAATTCTGGAGTAGTTCTGATGCAGTGCTTTTATTGCTAGTGTGTGTGCCGACCATCTAGTGTCTGAAAAGCCTTTCAAAGTGTCTATCCTGTGGATCAGCATTATGTTGCAAACTGGATGAAGATTCGACAGCCTTGAAATATCCAGTCAATTTAGGGCTTGTGCTTTTCGTTTTTGTGCTCCACTATCATATTTTCTTTCGGGCATTTTGAAGATATGCTGTCCAGTTACCCAGAATAACACAGTGGTGTGGTATGAACTCAAAACAAAATTAACGTTAACCGGGTCACGTCTACCCAGTCAGCTGTTTAAATTTAAAATGTTTCATATTGGCCAATGGGCGTCAGGGAGGTGGTTTTCTTTTAGTAAATTAAAACAATAATTTAAAATAGTTTGGCCTATCCCAGGCCTCTGCACACGTGGGACCCCTAGGCTGCAGCCTCGGCTAGCCTGTGCATTAATCCACACCTGCCGCCAATACTCGATCGAACGAGGTGACGCTTTGCCACTGTCCATTACTCTGCCCCCAAACGTTTAATAATACATAACCTCTGGCCCGGCTGCTTCTTGCTTCCACGAGGAAAACCATACCAGTTTTCCACAGCCACCTTTTCTATAATGACCTGGAACCGTTTTTTATTATTATTATTTTCCTCCAATTTCTAATTTTTTTTTTCCCTTTCCTTTCATGTCGTGTCCTTCGTTAAACCAAATACCGGAACCTAAAAAATATTCCTCTTTCTCTTTGTTTTAACTTCACCCGCTTCTAGTGATGGGCCGCTCGTAACTGAGGTTTTGACACTGTGTGGAGCTTTCGAAGCACTGGTGTTTCAAATGCACCCATCACGTGATTTTGAGGCATGCTAGCATAATGATGTCATTGATATCTGCGCCATAGACATATATAGGTAGACTCCACATGACCATCAGCATCGTACGTCAACATCGCCGCCATATTGCGAGTGGCACTGCTGTGGAGTGAAGTAGTGGAATAAGATGCCTCATGCATGCGCTGCTTGGGATTGTACAGACCGCTGTACGCTCCAAACTAGATCCCTGGGGATTACATTTCATAGGTAAGGCTGAACAATTGTTTTGGTTATATCTGGCCATTAGAAAATCCCATTTTATAATCTTAACTTTAGCTATGCCAGGCTAAGCTAGCAAACCCTTAACAAGATAATTTAAAACCTCCCCCTTTTTTCTTCTTTTTGTTTTAAACTGCGTAGTTTCCCAATACACACAATCACATCTGCAATTTCAAACACAGTTTGAAATTGACAACGTTCATTTTATGCTCATGTCTTT
This sequence comes from Polypterus senegalus, assembly GCF_016835505.1. NCBI lineage: Eukaryota > Metazoa > Chordata > Cladistia > Polypteriformes > Polypteridae > Polypterus > Polypterus senegalus. Next base: position 30,867 of record NW_024384995.1, read on the forward strand.
AGTTGTGTCTGTCTTCCACAAACTAAGGTTGCACCATATTGCCAGACTGAATACTTTCAAATTACAGAGTGGCAACACACGGAAAAAGCTATGTAAGACAGTTCTGTTTCAAGGATTTTAGATCCTATCCTGTATATATTTAAGTAACCACATTGTGTGTGTGTGTGAGAGAGAGAGATTGAGAAAGGAATGAGTGAAATGTTTTCACAAATGATTAAGCCAATTTGTATACAATAAAATTATTTATTTTTGTCATTGAGTGTATCATTTCACTTTTAAAAGAAAGACCAGACTGTCAGTTGCAGTCTTACTGTTTTGACTGACATTGGTCAAGTTTTCATCTCAATAATTGCCATTATTAGTGTATAAATGGATATAAAGAACTATAAAGATTCGCCAAAATCTGTTATATGTAAACGATAATGTTTTAAACGTTATAGTTTTTTCATCAGAAAACCCGGTTTCCACATCTACCTCAATTAGTTTAAATTGCACTTTTGCCACTCACAATATGGCAGACATGCTGACGTATCACGTCGACTGGGCAACACAGTGACTGCTGCGTCTATCTATATATTCGCAGTCAGCAGCCGATTTGGTCACTCATTCGTCTGCCGAACAGCTTTGGCTTAAAGCATAAAAGCAGTTGTCCTTGCTGCAGTGGACAGGTGTGCTGGCGCAAGTTCAAATCCTAACTGGGGCCCGCGTATGGTTCTTGCTTAAAGTTAAAATAAGGACTTTGTAAAAAAACAGTTATGTAGTCCTTGTCTGTAAGTTAACAAATATATTTTGGAGACATTATGAACGATTTACATGGGGCACCTTTTTCCTTGGTGTGGAATCATGTCCACCTAGAATCTGTAACAAACTGATGAGCATATTTTGCGTACGGTAACACGTATTAGAGCAATCCAGAATCTATTCTATCTCATGTCGATCATATCAGAGAGGCTAAGAAACGCTTCACTAAAGCCGACGTGGTCATCACACCAGTATATGTACAAGACACTCCTCATTAAACATTTTACTATTCTGTGATTCCCAGATCTGTTGCTGATTTGTATTATTGATTTCCAAAAAGCAATGTAAGTAAAAGTATGTGCTGCATAACTATTCACAACTATCTTTAAAACAGAATCAGCGTCATCAACCGTGTCTTCTGCCGTTTAAGGAAAGCCTCAGGATTTCTGCGTTTACAAAAAAGTTGCAAAGAAACTTTGCGAATTCATGTAGACATTAAGATCGCTCAAGTACTGATAAGAATGAACAGCTGGATAAGCACATCTGGAGCCAAACTTTCAAAAAAGCACCTGACTTTGTCAGCAACATCCTTTCCTTGTGAATGCATCTTATCAAAGGTTGCGGTGTGGGGTAAAATAAGTAATCTTCCGAACTGCAGTACAACAGAGTAAATCATTGATGTAAATAGAATTATTGAAAGACTAAGCTTTTGTCGTTTCTGTATTCTTAAACCATCTTCCAGTTACACAATCCCCCGCAGTCACTGTCACATTTAACGCTCCCTGCTCCTTAACCTTTCTTGTTACCCAAAGCATCAACACTCAGTTTCATTCAAGGCTTTACCGTCCTTCCTTTCATACACATAAAATAAGACACACATTTGCTCTACATACGTGTCCAATAATAATAGTATACTGATAGGAATGAGAAAAAGCACAAGATTGGAATATTCATGACAAGAGCCTGGGCATCAGGGTGAGGATGATTGATGATTTCAACTGTTATTGTAGTTGTTGATGGCGGGTTTAGTGGTTTAAATGTTTAAATATTAAATTAATCAGGTGGAATGTGTTCTTACTTTGAGCGTTGGGGGTGAGGGCTACATATGTTAGTGACCGGAATTGCGCCTGTGTAACTGGAAGATTGCTTAGGAATGATACAGACTGGACAACTATAATATGTGCTTTAGGAAATGTTTTATTATTGCACTGTGCTGTGACCAAGACAACTTTTTACTGATCGCCAATCCGAACTTTGAACAATGTGCTCACGGAGGAGGGATGCTGCTGGTAAAGGCAAATGATTTTTTGACAGCAGGTCCAGATGTGTTTATCCCACTGCTTACGTAACGTAAGGAATTAATAACAATAATAATAATAGTAGTAGTAATATTATTATTATTATACGTGGGAATGCATGATCAAATTCAGCCGCTGCGTAGTAGGGTATGAATAGGGACAATACCACAAGTTCATTGAAATAATTACACAGCAAGGTGAACACGCAATGCAAACATAAACATAATGTGTATATTATTGAAGTAAAGGTTCATATAAATTAATTATATACAACTTTTTAACAAGTTGAGAGATGTCAACTGGTTAAAATGCACGAAATTATCTATCTATCTATCTATCTAAATTATACATGTATTGCTTTATAGTCCACACAGTATGTATATTATTAAAATAATGATATAAAATTCCTATAAAATGGTATAGAATCTGCGTCGGGCGGCACGGTGGCGCAGTGGTAGCGCTGCTGCCTCGCAGTTAGGAGACCCAGGTTCGCTTCCTGAGTCCTCCCTGCGTGGAGTTTGCATGTTCTCCCCGTGTCTGCGTCGGTTTCCTCCCACAATCCAAAGACATGAAGGTTAGGTGGATTGGCGATTCTACATTGGCCCTAGTGTGTGCTGGGTGTGTTTGTGTGTGTCCTGCGGTGGGTTGGCACCCTGCCCAGGATTGGTTCCTGCCCTGTGTTGGCTGGGATTGGCTCCAGCAGACCCCCGTGACCCTATTTGGATTCAGCGGGTTAGAAAATGGATGGATGGATGGAATCTGCGTCGTAGACTTATGTTGTGTCAAATTTCTTCAAAGAAGTTTTTAATTATTTTGCTTTAAAAACTCTTAATGCAAACATGTGAACCGTTGAAAATCGCTGATCTTAATCAATCTGTTTTAACGCATGCTCAGTGCAAAATGCTGTCATATCTGTTAGTAAACATGCACGCGCAGCCATGTCCTGATGTCTGCGTTCTAAGGCTACAGGTGTATGAAACGCTATTGACGTTTTACCGGGGTGCTCTGTGATTGAGGGCGGACAGTAAACTTTGTTAAAATGATATCGAAAAATACCAGGCGTCAGTTGAGTTTTCAGTCGTTTTGGCGTGTTTACTGTTCTGTTACCAAAAAATTCTTCAACGGGGCTCATCAACAAAGAAACGTGGATAGTAAGATTTAGTAAAATAACAGTAATAATAATACATTGCTCGACACCCAGTAACACTTTACAAAGACATTTAAAAGACAGCTCGTTAAAATAAATGTAGAAATCCATTGTCATGCTATAAGTGGCAGCTTGCTCTTAAACATTTACACAGGTAGTTTTTCCTGGGAATAAAAAAGGAGAAAAAAATCCACGGGAAATGTTTTGTTGTTGAACTCAAATTTCAACTCCGCCATGTGAGTCATTAAAACTATTGGAATGAAATATAGTTCTATAGAAATAAATAAATAAATTTCCTATCACACCCACCCTTTCACCCCTGTACATTGGAGAGGAATCTCATTTTCACAGCAGGTGCAATTATCCTATAAAACACATAGGAGTTCTGTGCACCGTTTTTCATTGGAGATTAAAACTCATCAAATGTATTTTAAAAACTTTTAGTTGCCTGTGGCATCCCTCATCTGTAGTGGTCCATTACAAAATGAACACCAGGCAGTTAAAATTGTGCACAGTTTCTTTAATAAGCCTATCAGACAGTCTTTTATAGCACTTTCATGTCGATTGTGTCTCTTAATCCCTTCTAGCAGAGGAGACACTTATTTCCACAGCTCCTCTGCTTGTAAATTAATACTGGAATTACAAAACTGTCCACAGTTTATTTAAAGGGATTGAAGGAAGTCTTCTATATCACTTTTTTGTCTACTATGTCCTTACTCATCGACTAATTAAAAAAAAAATCAAGCGCTTACACTGTCTTTTTTTAAGTATGTCTATGAAAATCGCTGTGAGTAGCCAGAAAAATGCTATATAAATGTAAGATATTATTATTATTTAGATTTTTAAAATCCAAATAAACCTGATAGGACTTCTTCCAAGATATGTGCCACTCTAGGGTACCAACAAAGTCAAACGGATTAGGAAATTTTGTGATCAGTTTGTTAAGCAAAAAATAACTCTTCATCATTTTCTCATTTCTAATTTGGCATTTCAGGATACAGTATATACTGCAAATATACATTTAAATTGTAACCGCTGATAATTATTTACTCGTGTGCTTGCGTTTTCCATAAAACAGCTTCAATATGCGCACAAAGTATAGGTGATAAAACACAGAAATTCTGACATTAGCATGACTTTGAAGGAAAAATATGTATTAGAAAGTATTCTATGGAGTTTTCATAAATTAATCATTATATACCTTTTCAGGTTTTTTGATATATTTTGTAATCAGGTTTTTAATTTTTTAATTTTTACTGCCACTTCACAGATGAACAATCCCCAACATGGTCACTGTCAGAATAAGTCTTTCAACTTTTTTCCTGTATCCATTAATACATTTTCCGGGTTTTACTACCCACCTGAAAGAGTTGGCATCAGGTTGGGTGGCACTTTTAAATTGTAGTAGTATGAGCGAGCATCAGTGTGGCAAGCACTAGATTGGCATTTCTTTCCGTTTCATTTTTTGTCTTCTGGCCCAAGCCTGTAAATCTCTTTTGTAAATGGATGGCTTGGATAGAGGACAGATACTAACAGTTTTTAAGGCTATTTAAAACAATACTACAAGATATTTGTGTATGTGTGTTGTAGTGCCCCATGTTGTAAGTGTTAGATCCATTGAAGAAGTCAACTTAAACAAAGAAAAGGTACATTTTGCAGGTTTGTTTGAAGTGTTTTACATTATAACCATGTTATTAATTGCTGCATGAATATAATTTTTTCAAGGGGATGAACTTTACTATTGTCAAAAACGACAAGCAGAGCAACAGGAGGAATATGAAAGTTATTTGTTGAGTTTAGGAGACAAAGGATACTTGTAAGGAAGTTCATGCTAGTGCTATTGGTGTACATTCTGGAATTTATAAAACTGCTGATATTATTTCACAAAGATGTTACTGGCCTGGTTTTATGCTGACATTAAATGGCTATGTTTTCTGATAATTATAATCATTATTTTAATTAAAAGACTATAATTGTCAGAACAGATTCAATAAAATGTTTTAATATCTCAGTTGCTGTTTGTCGGACTCTTTAATTGACTTGTCCTACAAATGTGTATCAGTGGATATTTGGTACTTCATTTGACAAATAATATTAATTTTTCCAAGTCTCATATATTTCAGATAGATAGACAGATAGAACTTGTCCTCTCAGGGAAAATGTGCTTCTTTTTTTTAACAGAGGCTGAATGAATAAATAAATTAATATTAATATAATGAAAAAAAAGCCAATCCAATAACAATTTGAGCTGTCTAATGTTCATTCTGCAAGCAACAGTTGGGGCTCACAACTCTGACACAAAAGCTCAGCTGTAGAAGTGAGTGTCCCTTTGAGTGGAGGGGACAGTGGGACACAGCAGACTTGAAAGTGATGTAGAAGACTTTCATCAATCTTTTACCATGGATTTCAGATAATATTAGTTATAGGGTTCATTTTGAAAGCAGCACACAGAGTGCGCACACAAGCCCATAGATCTGCTCCAGCCATGGAAATGAGTGTTCCCTGTAGGGGATAGGATGCAGACACAAAGTGGAGAAGATTATATAGAAAACTATACATACAACCTTTTAAAATCAATTTTACATAGTTTTACCTCTCCAGTGTTCATTTTGTAATCAGCAGTCAGAGGGCACACATTTTACGGCTCTGCAGCAGCCATGGAAAACGAGCGTCCCGACCAGTGAATGAGACAAGCGTTTTCATTCCAATAGTTTTAATGACTCACATGGCGGAGTTGAAATTTGAGTTCAACAACAAAACATTTCCTGTGGATTTTTTTCTCCTTTTTTATTCCCAGGAAAAACTACCTGTGTAAATGTTTAAGAGCAAGCTGCCACTTATAGCATGACAATGGATTTCTACATTTATTTTAACGAGCTGTCTTTTAAATGTCTTTGTAAAGTGTTACTGGGTGTCGAGCAATGTATTATTATTACTGTTATTTTACTAAATCTTACTATCCACGTTTCTTTGTTGATGAGCCCAGTTGAAGAATTTTTTGGTAACAGAACAGTAAACACGCCAAAACGACTGAAAACTCAACTGACGCCTGGTATTTTTCGATATCATTTTAACAAAGTTTACTGTCCGCCCTCAATCACAGAGCACCCCGGTAAAACGTCAATAGCGTTTCATACACCTGTAGCCTTAGAACGCAGACATCAGGACATGGCTGCGCGTGCATGTTTACTAACAGATATGACAGCATTTTGCACTGAGCATGCGTTAAAACAGATTGATTAAGATCAGCGATTTTCAACGGTGCACATGTTTGCATTAAGAGTTTTTAAAGCAAAATAATTAAAAACTTCTTTGAAGAAATTTGACACAACATAAGTCTACGACGCAGATTCCATCCATCCATCCATTTTCTAACCCGCTGAATCCAAATAGGGTCACGGGGGTCTGCTGGAGCCAATCCCAGCCAACACAGGGCACAAGGCAGGAACCAATCCTGGGCAGGGTGCCAACCCACCGCAGGACACACACAAACACACCCAGCACACACTAGGGCCAATGTAGAATCGCCAATCCACCTAACCTGCATGTCTTTGGATTGTGGGAGGAAACCGACGCAGACACGGGGAGAACATGCAAACTCCACGCAGGGAGGACTCAGGAAGCGAACCCAGGTCTCCTAACTGCGAGGCAGCAGCGCTACCACTGCGCCACCGTGCCGCCCGACGCAGATTCTATACCATTTTATAGGAATTTTATATCATTATTTTAATAATATACATACTGTGTGGACTATAAAGCAATACATATATAATTTCGTGCATTTTAACCAGTTGACATCTCTCAACTTGTTAAAAAGTTGTATATAATTAATTTATATGAACCTTTACTTCAATAATATACACATTATGTTTGCATTGCGTATGCACCTTGCTGTGTAATTATTTCAATGAACTCGTGGTATTGTCCCTATTCATACCCTACTACGCAGCGGCTGAATTTGATCATGCATTCCCACGTATAATAATAATAATATTACTACTACTATTATTATTATTGTTATTAATTCCTTACGTTTTTATAGCGCCTTTCTTACTACTCAAAGCAATTTGTAAAAATAAATAAATAAATAAAATAACAGAATGGAAGCCCCCCGGACACAAACCAGTGATCATTTAACTGCGAGTCAGCAATCTTACTCTTACCGCCACCTCTTCCTGTTAGATACGCGCATTATAATTTTGAACACTACTTTTTTTTTATTTTATACTTCCATAAACAACTTATATCAAAAAGGTTTTTTAAAAAGCCAATTTGAAGCAAAGAGGGTAAGTAATAACTATTTTCTTTTGTAAGTTAATCAAAAATGCTTAAGCCTAAATAAAGATCGCCCTGTCAAAATAAGAGACTCTTTCACATTGTTGACGTGAATCATCTTTAAATTAAATGCTGCCAATAAGGAATAATAGAAATCACCGCGCTGCTTTCTAACTTTGACAAACTAAAGTTTTATTGGGTGAAAAAAATGATCTTCCGTGACAGATACACTTAATCAGTAGTGTGTGCGACACACGATTTGTGAGTTTGAGTGTTTGTGTTGTGTACGCGCGTGTGTGTGGTTTTCTCAGTTTTACAATAAAAACAGACATCAGTTATTTGTGAAGCAGGAATATTCTGATCATTGTGGTCCCTTATCACTGATAAACATTCAGAAGAAACAGCGCTATTCCAGTGTTTTCCTCCATAACATCCTTTCAGTAAACAGGACTAAGTTCCTTGCTGAAACAGATCACCCTTTAATGAAATGCTGCCAATACGAAATAACAGAAATCACCGGGCGGCTTTCGGTCAATGATAAACCAGTGTCTGTTGAGGTGAAAAAATGGGACGTACTGCGGTTGCTATCAATGCTTCCTGGTAACTCAGCTTTTGAGAAGAATCTGTTTTATGGGGTGAAAAAATAATCGTCCTTGACAGATACGCTTAATCAGTAGTACGTGCGACCCACGATTTGTGAGTTTGAGTGTGTGTGTGAGCGTGTACGTGCTTGTGTGTGGTTTTGTTAGTTTTACTATAAAAATAGTTAAACATCAGTTATTTGTGATGCGGGAATATTCTGGTCATTTTGATCCCTGATGAACATTTAAAGAAACAGAGCAACTCCAGTGTTTTCCTTCATAAAATCCTTTCAGCAAACAGGACTAAGTTCCTTGCTGAAGCAGATCGCCCTTTAATGAAATGCTACCAATACGGAATAACAGATATCACCGGGCGGCTTTCCACCAATGATAAACCAGCGTCTGATGAGGTGAAAAAATGGGACGTACTGTGGTTGCGATTAATGCTTTCTGGTAACTCTGCTTTTGAGAAGAATCTGTCATGGGTGGGACAAGAGGGAGCGAGTGAGGCGGGTACAATGACCCGGGGCGGGACGGAGCGGGCGAAGAGGCGGGTATCTGCGCGAGTGTTTTAAATAATGAAAGGAAAAAAAGTGCTTTGAAATCGAGGACCCCCAACAAATAGGGCTTACGAAACAAAACGCGACAGACAAGCGTATGCTGCTTGTATCAAATGTGCACAATAATTACAACAGTGTTGAAGCAATGATGAAGCAAAAGGGAGATGCTAAACATGGGTGACCGCGTTGTGCCTGCCCATAAATCCCAACCAATGTATATATCTGAACCGATCTATCTGAACCAATATATATATCAGAACGGATGTATCTGAACCGATGTATATATCTAAACCAATCTATTTTAACCAATATATATATTTAAACCAATATATATCAACCAATATATATATCTCAACCAATGTATATATATGAACGGATGTATTCAAACCAATGTATATATCTGAACGGATGTATCTCAACCAATGTATATATCTGACTGGATGTATTCAAACCGATGTATATATCTTAACCAATATATCCCAACCAATGTATATATTTGAACCAAAATATATATCTAAACGGATGTATTAAAACCAATGTATATATTCAAACCAATGTATCTGAACCAATATATATATATGAACCAATGTATATATTTACGAACCAATCTTTTTTTCCTGAACGGCCCCTCATACATTTTGATGGCGATTCTAAGTGGGGATGATTCCCGAACAGATGTCTTATGCGATTCTTCCACAGTATCTCTCAAAACTATTTAGTTCAAATTGTTATAAAGATTTCACTCCTGATTGTATTTTTTTTCAAATAATTATTAATTTTGATGAGTCTTTAATTCAGATTGAACTCGGGCTTGCACTACACTCAGAATTTGAAAAGCAACCAACTTAGTCAGTTGAGCCACTGAGGCGTCTTTTCTTCATAGTCAACTTGTTATTTTTTTGCTCCACAAAATATTGTAAAGTATTAATAAATTAAATATCTCAATAATTTGTCGAATAATAACATCTGTGATTTAAGGATTTCACTTTTTCTTTCTCAAATGTGCTCTCCTATATCATGGCAAAGTACGGGGATAAACCTTTATTTTCCGTCTACTCCAGTTTAATTAAGTCAGAACAAAGAAAACATTTAAGGCTATTAAATGTGATCTCAAGAAAAGATGAGGGTTAATTATAATACTAATAACAGGAGCGGTAATAATGATACAGTGCAAAAGGGAATATTCATTGAAAGAACTGGTTATCCAAGAGTGAGGCGTCTTATTTTGTTTAACTCTTGCTATCGTATAGTGCATTCTGTCTGTCGGCGTTAGTTATATTTTAGACAGACAGCCGTAAATGAACCCTACCCTTCGTTTCCAGTCTGTAGCTGCGAAAAAGTAAAAGGAATAAGAGTTTTAACAGACATCATTGAAGTGGATCATGAGTTTGTGTAACATTAATGAAAATTGCAAGGAGGTGTCACTAGAGAGGTGAGTGTCAAATGCTTCGAAGCTTCAATACGATTACCAACACAATTGTTTCAAACGTTTTGATGCATCGTGAGGCTTCACTCCGCCCATCACTACCCGCTTCAATCCAATTACCACCCAATTAGATACAATTTCAAAACACGTCAAAAATACCCAATCAATTAAAAACAATTACAAACAAGTGAAATCAATGAACCAAGTGCTCAATCAAAGACAACTCACACACACACACACCACTCAGTGCAAAACTACCTAATCAATAAAATATGCTTTAAAAATTAACAAGAATCTTCCGGTCATTCTAATACCGTGACATATGTTCATAAATGTGACAAAAAAGAAAATAAATGGTATACGCCTGATAGGTGCATTATGTGGCACCATTTAGTTTTCCTTAAGATTCTGAATACATTTTAAACCAGGCGATTTATTGTAAACGGAATAAAAGTATTAATAGCAGTTACTCAAAATATTTTTATAGCCAGAAAAGAGGCTTGCTGCTTTATCTTTCAAATGCCGTGCTAAATTTTGCTTATTTTTGAGCTTTGTGAACATGTTATTTTTGCCATCAAAAAGATAATCCTCTTATTTTAGTTGGGACCATCAGTTCTCTCCGCTGCCTGCGATTTGTTGGTTTGTTGCAGATGTGCACTTCCGACACGCATGAGGACAGAAGATGCTGGCACAGAAACTAGGAAAAAAGTCAAGCAAAGTTAAAATGACTTTTGTTGAAATGCTATGCCTTGCTATTCTACCAAATGTTGTCAGGACTTTAATCCCGTACATATGGAGATCTCATGTGTTTGCTCCAGGACTTCAGTTTCCACCTTCATCCCGAAGGCACACTGATTATAGTGTTCGATTATTCAGATCACTTAAAGTGGGATATGTTGGGTGATGTAGACATTTAGAGTAAAAAACCCTCAAACTTTGAAATTCACCTAAATTTCATTATAAATTGGCCCATTCTGGGGAAGAAATTGAAAAAGATGAAAAGTGCCAGCGGTCAGTGCACATTTATTCAGCTCAAATGACATAGAAAATATTTAAAAAAATTCTAAAATTGTATAAAACTGTTCATATTCAGTTTCTGGTTTTGATTATGCTTCTTTTAATCAGACAAAAAGAAAAGCAGATAGTTTATTAAGCTTATTAAACTGTTAAGTGTACAGTTTTGTCTAACTGTGACACAAAACTAAACTACATAGTAGCTCTTTAACCATACCATAATTACTAAAAGTAAAACAAAAAGATAGAAAAATAAATTAGAAATGTCTTTGTGAAATAAAAACTAAAACTAAAAATATATGATGGAAAAAAATAAAACTAAACTGAATTTCCAAGTAAAGACAGAAAACATATAGAAATAAAAACCTTATATAAGAAGGCAAAACTATAATGACTTTGCTGTGAGGTCTATCTCACTGCCTTGGGGCTTGAGGATGTTTAGGCTGCACGTAAAAGTGCTTGGAAATTTGGGACCGGCTGACACTTAAGATGCTACAGTTACACTTTTGAATGCTCACTTCTCTGCCGCAAAAAGTGCTCTGTTACAGAGTTTACTTTCAGACAGCTGTCAGCTTTTCATGAGACTGCATGTGCATCAGTACGTCACAAACTTAAGGGGACTAAATAGCTCGTGCAAGGTCAGGGCATTACAAGATTAGATGATCAGCCACCAAGTAATTGAATGCTTTAGCAATGATAAAGTTTGTGAAAGGCTTTTGCTTGAAACGGATGACTTGACTTAACCAAATGGAAACCGTGGATCACGATCACAAACGGTCAGACCTGTCGCAGCTGTGATAAACTGGATTACTTTGCTAAGGTATGTTTTTCTTCTCCAGTTAATGTGCATGGACAGACTGTAACCATTATGCAAATTGTGAGTTCAGGACCAGCAACTTTCAAGTCATGCACAGTTAATTTAAGTTAAATGGTGTGAACATTCCCCTCTTGTTTGAGAATGGTGCTACTATGTACCTCTTACATATAAACACATACCAGCAGTTTTTCATTTCTGAGGTCTTGTCTCCACTTACCACTACTGCCAATGGTTATGGGGACTCTCAGATCTCCCTGGTGGGTTCAGTTTACCTCATTATTCAGTAAGGAAGAGATGTTCTGCCTAATGTTTGCTTTTATGTTATGAAAAAGGGGCAAATCTGACCGAGTTAGAGCTGTTACGTGCCCAGAGATTTTGTGTCTTGGATAAAAGTGGCATGCAAATTTTGCAATTTAACCTCATGCTCTCCTTTCTCCTCAAAGACTTTACCCAAGTGTTTACCCAAAGGATTACACGTTACAACCTTCAACTGACAACACTCAGAAAAACTATTGTCATGGGTTGAGACAGGCTCTATTTCACAGTTGACGCCGTTTTCTGCCTGGCTAAATTACCAAACGTTCAGATTTGCCAATCAAGAGGCCAAGACCAACATCTTCAGGGCATGGGTCAAGGAGCTGTTAAACCAAGTGGCAAGTCATCGCCAGATGTTACCAACACGTCAAGATTGCTACATTTGTCAGATGCACACAGTATTCCAGATCCTTCACAAATGAGTCCTATGAGATCAGAGGCAGGAACAAATCCTTTTATTGACAGTACATTTCAAAGCAGTGATTTCAGGGAAATATTTTTAAAAGCTATTACACATTTACATCATGAGGCATAGTGCAGTAGTATTAGGTCTGCATCATGTCCAAGATGAACCTTAGTAATACTGCCAAAATCCTTTGGATTCATCCATGCCAAGGATGGAATTGTGGCCCACCACAATAACAAAAATGACCGGACTCTTTACAGGTTTGGGTTGCCTCGCTGCATTCACTCACAAGCCTTTACTCATCTCCTATGTCATGTACCCCACTGGCCTGGGGTATCCACAGAGCTGTGCAAGCATCATTGAGCCAGTCAACGTCTCCCCATGGGTCTCTAACATAATAGTAGCTAGAAAGTTATCTGGCGGCTTGCACAATTCCTGACAAATATCCACTTCCCACTTCAGAAGAATTCATGTCACAGTTTTGTGGTTCTGTCTTGTTTTCAAAATTGGATTTAGGCAAGGGTATTTGCAAGTGCCCCTTCATCCTAGCAGTAGAGACCTCACAGATTGTGACACATGGCATGTTTCTTTATAGATGAGTGCCATTTAGGTTATATTCAGCACCAAGCTGCTTTCAGAAAAAAAACTACGTCCTTAGATGGCACATGGGCCCTCCGTTGCTTTTCATGACAAACATCTTCACGTGGTCTTTTCAGCACTGCCGAAAACACAAAATAAAATTGAATGCGGAGAAGTGTGTATTTGCAGTGCACGTACCTCATTTCTGGAAACAAAAGGCATTCAGCGCTGTTTAGTAACCTCTTGTACTACAGATCATCCCAACACAGCACAACTGGAGTCATACCTGCATTCCTCATGCTAGGTCATGAGCATACACTGCCTCTAGATTGACTTTCTCTCTCCTTCAGAAAGAGACAGGCGATAGTGACAGTGCAATTGCTTAATCTTGAAAAGAAGAAAAAAAAAAAAAAGCTAAATTAGCCTGGCCAGTACTGGTAAATTGCAGTGGACCACACTCATTCCTCATCTGTATCCTTCACAATGTTTCCATGTTATTTGAAGTCAGTCTTCAGTTAATGATTCAACTCCCTTCCCCTACTTTGCTCTTGGTACACTGACAAAATAGTCCTGGGCTAAACTGCAATGACTGTGTGTCAAATAAAATTTGTGCGGAATCAAAAGCTTATTGTTTAACATGTGGATTTATGTAAGCCCCTCATCTCAAGATTTGACATGCTTTTTCTAGAAAATGGATAAGCAGTACATGTTAAAGTGCACACTAGAGCACAAATTGAGCAATTAGTATGTCTAAGAATGTTCATTTTTGCTTACATTTGACAGTAGGTTGGGGCCCACCATGCACACACCTTCCGTGGAGAGTACAGCTTTCCTCTTAGGTAATGATTTCACATTAACCTCTGTCAATCCATTGACTGCACATTCCGGTGTTTGACAAACTTCAGTAGGAGGCTTTCATTCAAGCAGTGAAATTTTTCCAGCTATAATCCACTATTTTCATATTTAAATTATTCAGTACACTAAACCACAATTAAAACCAAACTAACCTTCCCAGACAAGACTAGCATGTAGCCATAACTACACTTTGCGAGTATAAAGATCTGCTCAAAAAAATGATCTTTTCAGAAAGCTGAAAGTTCATAAATGCACCCTTTCCTCCAGCAAGACTTCACCCAAGTGTTTGTCCAGAGGATTACATGTTACCACCTTCAACTGGCAACATTGGAGAAAAAAAAACCACCACACACTACCCCCATTTCTGGTCATGATTAGGCCTGGCAAATCTGAACAGGTTGGCTTATAACCAGGTGGGAGGGCAAGTGGCCAAGACTAACATCTACAGGACATGGGTCAAAGAGATTTTAAATCAAGTGGCAAATCACCAGATGTTACCAACACATCAAGAGTGCTACATTTGTCAGAAACACACTATTCCAGATCCTTCACAAATTAGTCCTATGAGACCAGAGGCAGGAACAAATCCTTTTATTGACTGTACATTAAGGCAGGGTTTTCAGATAACTAAAGCTATTACACATTATCATGAGGCATAGTAGAGTAGCATTTGGTCTGCATCATGTCCAAGATGAACCTCAGTAATACTGCCAAAATCCTTTTGATTCATCTATGCCAGGGATGGAGTCGTGGCCGCCCACCACCTCCCCTGGGAGCTCGCGTGGCCGCCCACCACCCCCTGGGAGCTCGTCGTGGCCGCCCACCACCTCCCTGGGACCTCGTCGTGGCCGCCCACCACCTCCCCTGGGACCTCGTCGTGGCCGCCCACCACCTCCCCTGGGACCTCGTCGTGGCCGCCCACCACCTCCCCTGGGACCTCGTCGGCCGCCCACCACGTCCACTGGGCCATGGCTTTCAGTAACTGAAAAGATAAGCAGGATTAATCCATTTGTAGGACAGGTTCCATTCAGTTGGAAAGTCTGGTGGAGGCCATTCAAATACTGTTTTCTTACCTTCTTCATATTCTGAAGGGCCACAGACCGAGTCACAGCATTCACATACTCTGTCATGACCACCAAGCTC